>NC_092242.1:63136019-63176019 GCF_036320965.1 Panulirus ornatus
TGACGTGGTATTGGTTGTGGGTTATGGTGTCATCAGTTAGCCATTATAGGAGATAGGAAGGTTGTCAGGCGTTTTAGAAATAGAGACAGGAAGATAACTTGCCATGGTATTGAGACAAGATCTTCTGATATATATATATATATATATGAGATAGGGACTTCCTCTTCCATTGAACGTCAGAGATAGACAGAAACTTTTCCTTGAGTGTTATCTGCGCTGGTGCCTGTCGAGCCACGAGGGGCCTCAAGCGTCCACCTTCCCTCATGTGCCAGTCATTACGTTGCTCTGTACCACCAGCCGTTGGTGTGTGCTCATTCGTGTACGCCAGAGATGCTGCTCCTCTGCCCGAGGCTCACAGACTGTGGTGACCGTAGGCCGTCGATACGTGAGTAGGTCATGGGTACACTCATCGCTCAGAAGTATGAGGTCATGGTAAGCACCTCTGTGTCTGCCAGGGAATGACGGGGGCAGCGTGGAGCATCACTGATGCAATGTCTCCTCTCCTCCCTCCCAGTACCTCTCCTCACCTCCCTCATTCCACTTCTCCCTCCCTCCCTCTACTTCTCCTCAGCTCCCTCCTTCCACCTCTCCTCCCTCCCACTACCCCTCCTCACCTCCCTCCTTCCACTTCTCCCTCCCTCCCTCTACCTCTCCTAAGCTCCCTCCTTCCACCTTTCCTCCCCGCCACTACCTCTCCTCACCTCCCTCCTTCCACCTCTTCTCCCTCCTTCTACCTCACCTCAGCTCCCTTCTTCCACCTTTCCTCCCTCCCTCCCTCCTTTCGTCTCTCCTCTCCTTGCGTCTCTCCTCCCTCCCTCCTTCCACCTCTCCTTCCTCCCTCCACCTCTCCTCCCTCCCTCCACCTCGCCTCCCTCCCTCCCTCTCTCCTCCCTGGTTGTGTGCTTTACCTCAGAGCCGGTAAAATGCCTCTTGGGATAATACCCGCCATCGCTCTTCCCTGGAAAGTGAATATCATGTCTCGTCTGAGGTCCGATATTGCCCTCAGTCAGACGCCTTCTGACTCACTCTTGAAGTCCTTCCCTTTGTCCTGCCCCGCGTGTGTGTGTGTGTGTGTGTGTGTGTGTGTAGTGGCTGGGCACGGGTCCTCCCGTGGTGACAGCCTGCTGCCGGTACTTGAGGGAGGCGATTCCATATGATCACACGCCACTGTAGCTCTAACATCACGCAGGAGTTAAATTTAATGTTGGGGTGAAAGACAAAAAGATTGTAAAGGAAAAGGTGGACGAACATAGTTTCTGGTGTGAGTATGAGTGTTTTTATGTGTCCCAGTGTGGCGGGATGACACCACGTGTGTGAGTGTGTGTGTGTGTGTGGGGGGGGCAGAATGAGGCCAGGTGTGTGTGTGTGTGTGTGTGTGTGTGTGTGTGTGTGTGTGTGTGTGTGTGTGTGTGAGTGGTTGGGTGGGTGTGGGAGAAAGATAAGAATTTGTGGTGTGGGTTAGGAGTGAAGACATACACTCACACACACACACACACACACACACACACACACACACACACACACACACACACACACACACACAACAACAAACAACAACAACAACAACAACAAAATCGTCATCCTCTTGGTCGCCTCCAAGAACAGCATGAACCACCACAACACCACGAACACCGCCATCACCACCACAGTCAACATCAGCTTCACACACACACACACCCACAACACCAGAAGAAGATCAGCTGCCCCGTAACTATAACCACAGTAGCAACAACATTGATAACAACCCCACCACCCCACGTCCTCAGACCTAGCCTGACTGCCGTGCTACACCTCACCAAGTACCCGGGTTGCGAAGGAGGGAGTGTGGGGACCTGGTCCTACAGCCGGATGTCGTGCCTTTTGCTGTGCACTACTCACCTCGGGAGGGAAGGGGTCATGGGGGCTCGGGAGGAACGTTGTTCATGGAAGCCTCCCGTGACACAGGAGGGAGAGGCGTATTCATGGTAGCCTCCCATGAGAGAAACTCACCATATTCTCCTGTGTTAACCGCTGCAACATAAATTGGAGATGCATGGCTGGGTCGCCCTGTGTCTCCCAGCCAAGCTTCCTCGAGGAAACATCATATAACAAAGGGTCGTACCGTCGCGCTCAAGGGTCGTACCGTCTCGCTCAAGGGTCGTATCGTCTCGCTTAAAGGTCGTACAGACTCGCTTAAGGGTCGTACCGTCGCGCTCAAGGGTCGTACCGTCGCGCTCAAGGGTCGTACTGTCTCGCTTAAAGGTCGTACCTACTCGCTCAAGGGTCGTACCGTCGCACTGTCAAGGGTCGTACCGATGTCCTTCAGAGGCCAGAAGGACCGTCCTCAGGTCGTAGGACTTAAGGTGTCCTATTGCAGTGACGGCAACTGTTCACCTCCTTCGTGACCCCAGCAGACGAGGCGTGACCTTTCGTCCCCTCGTGTGTGACACCCTCCCTCCGCTGATGATTTCCCCCCCCCTCGCCAGAAATAACCTATTATGGGGTAAGGTGTGTGTGTGTGTGCGTGTGTGTGTGTGTGTGTGCGGGAGCGATGAATCGTTATTTCTGCAAGAGTAACGATAGGAGTAACGAGCTTCGTTCACAAAGGTTGCGACATAGTGGCAGGGAAGGTCGTCGGGCTGCCAGACGATGAAAGGTCAGGGGAACTTTGGGCTTGGTTGGGGGTCGGGGGAGGAGGAATGAAGGGGTCAGAGGTCATATGCTCTGGACTGAGTGGTGAGGGAACGGGGAGGGAAGAGAAAACGCTAGATTGTAGGAGGGAGTACTCAGTAGTGGACAGTAAGTAGGGCTGGGGGCGTAGCGCTAACCGCAGGAGAATCTATAGAGTGGCGAAGAATGAGATCTTGTGAGTTACGCGTTGGTAAGTGTTAAGGGTTGAGATGGAGTGACTGTATGTTTGGGGGGACTGAAAGACAGCAGCCCATGTGTGTGGGTGAGGGTGAGGGAGAGAGGGAAGACGTCCACCTGGGGCAGAAGGAATGACACTTGGCAGCCACTGATGGGCGGGCGGGCTGGCTCCCTGTGCAGCAGCCGTCGCCTCCCTATACCCAGGCGGGTGGATGGATAACCCTGGTGACCCGCCTCCCTGCTCGGTGGCTGTCTATCGCCCTACTATCCACCCAGAGTGGAGAACAGAGTGACAGATAGGTAAGGATAGAAAGAAAAAGAAGGAAATAGATTAATGGAGGTAGAGTCTTTAAGGAGGGTTTCGAAGGCTTTGGACAAGTGGAGAGGTGAGAGGGGTAGGGAGAGGAATCGGACGATGGTTTAAAGGAGCTATGGAGAGAGCGATCGTGTGGAGAGAGAGAGAGAGAGACGCTGAGGGAAACGTGGGTTGAGAGTAAGACGGTTTGGAAGCTCATCTGCCTTCGAGGCAGACACACAGGCTTCAGTACCGCCACCAGCAACAACAGCCTGCACACACACACACACACACACACACACACACACACACACACACACACACACACACACACACACACACACACACAGAGGACCTCAGCCAGCTCAAGTTGCCCAGAGTTTTAAAGATTTCAAGTACTTTGCTACTACGCCGCCATGTTCATTTAAGTTAATGACTTAACGACGGTAATTAGTGTGTTGGTTCCCCCCCCCCCCCCCCCGCGCGGAGCGAGGAGTGCGTGTGGTCGTTTGTTGAGGTGGGTTCGGTTCCAGTGGGCAGTCTGTGTAGTCTTGGTGGGGGAGGGTGGATGAGGTTGGTCGGGGCGGGGAGGTGAGGTGGAATTGCCTCCACTGTGTTCAATTTGTGTTGGAGATGCAGGCGAGGTTCATGCCACTCCTCCCTCGTGTGTGTGTGTGTGTGTGTATGTGTGTGTGTTGACGGGATGGGAGAGATAGATCATAAATGAGAGAGAGAGAGAGAGAGAGAGAGAGAGAGAGAGAGAGAGAGAGAGAGAGAGAGGAACTAGGATGTGTGAGAGGGGAGGAGAGGTGCCTTCCCATATTATCTTTCTCAGTTGCAGAAACTTCCTCATACTCTCTCTCTCTCTCTCTCTCTCTCTCTCTCTCTCTCTCTCTCTCTCTCTCTCTCTCTCTCTCTCTCTCTCTTCTCTCTCTGTACCCTAATCCTTTGGAAGGAGGGGGGAGGAGGAGGGGTGGAAGGCTGGAGGGGACCATGCCTCCTCCACCCGACCCTCCCCGTAATTTAGGCAACATTCCTGGTGTTATTGCAACCATATATTCCCCCCAATTTTTCCCCGGTGGAATGAAAGAAAAAAGGGAAGTTAACAAAGCCCCGGGAGGCTGTAGGTGTGTGTGTGTGTGTGTGTGTGTGTGTGTGTGTGTGTGTGTGTGTGTGTGTGTGCGTGTGTGTGTGTGTGTGAGGCAGGTCAGGTATGCGGGTCATAACTATGCCTTGCGGGAGGAAGTTAAGAAATGGTGCAGGACGACTCCCGATGCCTTGATATCCATACTGAAGATACCATCCCTTTGTAGAGATTCCCTGGGAGGAGGTGCCATCACGCCCGCCGACCATACCTACCACGCCTGCGCACGGCTTCCCCCCTCCACTCGGTCACCACCACCACCACCACCCCATAGTTGTGGCCTCAACCCCCACATCACCGTCCCGACCTGACCTTCCCCTCTCACCTTCCTCTCATTCTGACACCCTCCAATCGTGTCTGTTGCGACGCCTCACCACCTCCTGTTATGGGTCGTAACCCCTCCATCCTTCCGTCACCCCTTGTTATGAATCTTTGCCTTACCCTCCTCCCCTGTTGCGACACTCACCCACCACCACCCCCTTGATATGAATCATCATCACCCCCCCCCCCTATTATGAATTTTCACCACCCCCTGCTATGGATCTTAAACTCCCCTCCATTATGTCTTTATACCACCCTCATTGCGACACTCACCACCCATTATTATGGATCTCCGCCACCTCCTCACGTCGCAACCCTCCTCCGACACATGTCGTGAGGACGCACAGTGGGGCAGTGGCCACTACAGAGGAGCCAGAGGTACTTGGAAGCTATTGTGTCTGACTGTGTGTGGGTGACACCTCCTGACCCGTCCACCTGACCACTCCACCTAACTTGGCCTGCTCCACCTAGCAGCACCAGAACATCCCTCCTCCGTACTGACCACCATCTGCAACTCGCTTATAAGGTCACACTGAGAATACTGTGGGGGTTGAAATGAACCCATCAGAACTCGCTAGAAGAACCACCTTACCCTTTGAACTCGCTAGGAGGACCACCTTACCTTCAGAACTCGCTAGTAGGACCACCTCACCTTCAGAACTCGTTAGGAGGACCACCTCACCGTCACAGTCGGCTGCAGTGAAACCATCATGGGTGTGGCCAGGTGACGGAGCTGTTCCCTCCAACACAGACAGACGTTCGTCGTCTGCTCCTGGGCGGCAGAGGCTCGTGTGTGTCCCCTCTCTCTCTCTCTCTCTCTCTCTCTCTCTCTCTCTCTCTCTCTCTCTCTCTCTCTCTCTCTCTCTCTCTCTCTCTCTCTCTCACCACCATAACTTGCGTCACCCCCTAAGTTCATGGCTATCCTCTCCTTCCCCACCCCACCCCCTATCTTCCTCTCCTCCTCCTCCCACCCCACCGGGCGCTCCATCATCTATCGCTCTCCCACCAGCCATTTCCACGTCAACTTCTCCTCCTCCAAAGTTATCTCCAGTTCAGAGCGTCCTGCGACTTGGGGCATCTCCCCCTCCCTGTAATTCAGGACCTCAGAGCAGGTAATGCCTCAGCTCACTGCTCACACACACACACACACACACACACACACACACACACACACACATATATATATATATATATATATATATATATATATATATATATATATATATATATATATATATGTGTGTGTGTGTGTGTGTGTGTGTGTGTGTGTGTGTGTGTATTTATATATATTTTTTTTTTTTTTTTTCAAACTATTCGCCATTTCCCGCGTTAGCGAGGTAGCGTTAAGAACAGAGAACTGGACCACTGAGGGAATATCCTCACCTGGCCCCCTTCTCTGTTCCTTCTTTTGGAAAATTAAAAAAAATTGAGAGGGGAGGATTTCCAGCCCCCCGCTCCCTCCCCTTTTAGTCGCCTTCTACGACATGCAGGGAATACGTGGGAAGTATTCTTTCTCCCCTATCCCCAGGGATATATATATATATATATATATATATATATATATATATATATATATATATATATATATATATATATATATATATATAATAGCCTCTGGTTTCGGTACAGTTAATGATTGGAAGTGAGGAAATAAGGCCATTGTTCGTTTTATTTTTTTAATGCCGCCTCGTTAACGCGGGAGAGGCAATTAGGTTTGGTTATATATATATATATATATATATATATATATATATATATATATATATATATATATATATATATATGGATATAGATAGATTGATAGATAGATATAGATAGAAAGAGATATAGATATATAGATAAGGGGCGGCTCTCTCTCTCTCTCTCTCTCTCTCTCTCTCTCTCTCTCTCTCTCTCTCTCTCTCTCTCTCTCTCTCTCTCTCTCTCTCTCTCTCTCTCTAGGCCCGTGACCAGCGCCTGATCCATCCACTCCCAGTTGGTAAGCAGTCTCTCTCTCCCCTTCCCCTTCCTCTCCCCTCCCCCTCCCCTCCCTTCCATTCGCCATCCAGGGCAGCATAGAAAACGGAAACCCCTCATCCTGGATCGTCCTAGTTTACCTTTATGGAATACGTAAACTCCATCTGGGTTATACCCTCATAGAATTTTGACCTGACGTGGCTAGGGTGGGGAGTAACTCGGGGTCTCAGGGAGTTAAGTTGACTGGGAACGTCAAAGGGAAAGTTACGAAGGCATGTTGTGTGTTTACATTCTATTTGTGTGAAGTTAGCGAGCACGAGTGTGGGGTGTGAGGGGCCCCGTGTTGGAGTTAGTGTCGCCACTTGTTGCATGCGAGTTCACCCATTCTCCTCTCCCGTCATGGGCGGGAGAGAAGGCATCTGTCTCTCCCCCCTCCCAGCATGGGACTTATCCTTCCCTTCCCCCTTTCCACCATGGGAGGCGATCTTATCCCTCCTCCTCCTCCTCCTCTCCCCTACGGGCGTCGCATCCTCCCCAACCCTCCCAGCCGTGGGAGACGGTCGGCTGGTAATTGAAACGTAGGGAAACAATTCCTTAGATTTATGTGGCCAGGCTTTGCCTCCCCTCCTCCTCCTCCTCCTCCTCCTCCTCCTCCCACCCGTCTGTTTATCTTCGTCCTGAGATGGGGGAGCAAGATGGAGCATTTCCTCATACGGGTTGTGGGGAAAGGACACAAGAGAAGGGTAGGTAGTAGCCAGGAGGGCTGTAGACCAGGTGGATGAGGTGGTGTGTGTGTGTGTGTGTGTGTGTGTGTGTGTGTGTGTGTGTGTGGTAGAAGGTGTTATTGTGGCCAGTGGTTGCGACCTGACCCGGAGTGTGGTGTAGACTTGCTCTCGTGAGTCTGGTACTGCCCCACCTCCGTGAGCCAGACCGACCCTGAGAAGCGTTGGACGACCAGGTCGGTACAGTTGATGAGCGTCCGCCCAGGTCTGCAGGGGTCGACGGTGGAAAGCGCGCGAGGGGAATGCATACAGCAAGAGGGCCTTCGTCCCTCCCGAGGTTGGTAGGGACAACAGGAGGTAGATACAACACACGACGACCACCGTAGTGTGTGTGTGTGTGTGTGTGCAGACGGTAGAAGAACAGGTAGATACAACACACGACGACCATCGTAGTGTGTGTGTGTGTGCAGACGGTAGAAGAACAGGTAGATACAACACACGACGACCACCGTAGTGTGTGTGTGTGTGTGTGTGTGTGTGTGTGCAGACGGTAGAAGAGCAGGTAGATACAACACACGACCACCACAGTACGTAGTGTGTGTGCAGACGGTAGAAGAACAGGTAGATGATTAAAGAGGAACACTGGCAAACTTTTTGTACATACAGAGGCGCACATAACGTCAGAGGCAGCATTGAAGCGATGTATTCATGCGCCTTCGTTCTCATACGCATTGGTGATGTTTGCCTACCTTCTTTCCCCTCCCCCCTGAGTTGGTGTGTCCATTACTGTGGCTGGAATCAGACGTGTTGTTGTTGTTGTTGTTGTTGTTTGTTTTTCATGTCGTAATAGGTCAAGACTGCCGAAACCTGCGATCGTTTTGAGTACCTGTGTTAGATGATTCTCTCTCTCTCTCTCTCTCTCTCTCTCTCTCTCTCTCTCTCTCTCTCTCTCTCTCTCTCTCTCTCTCTCTCTCTCTCTCTCTCTCTCTCTCTCTCCACACACACACACACATTGCACAAGTATCGGTCCTTGGTGTGTGCATAATGATGCGGTCCATACAGGGTGTGTTTTTAAGCCTTGTATACTAACAAGTTTGTATTGTCAGTGGCGGCTGTTTGTGTTGTCAGTGGCGGCTGTTTGCGTTGTCAGTGGCGGCTGTTTTGCGTGTGTTTGATTTTGTTGGTGTGTTACGAGAGAGAGAGAGAGAGAGAGAGAGAGAGAGAGAGAGAGAGAGAGAGAGAGAGAGAGAGAGAGAGAGAGATTATATATGATATGTACCATTGTCTTTACTCCTTTTGTATGTCCGTACGTACACATCCTAGCCTAAGCCAGGTATCCCATTTATCGACCAGCCCCGACGGAAGGATGAACGTCTGGGTTAGATGTAAAGCTGAGTTCCACGCCCAGGATTCGAACCCATGCGGTCCGAACCCGGGCTGGCCCATGCTGACTCGTGCTAAGTAACGCTAACCACTGCACCACGTGGGGCCCGTGTGCGTGTGTATATGTGTATGTTGTACATGGGAAGGTTGGTGTAGCACGGGAAACTTTTCTGGGATATTGTTTCATGACTTGCGTGGTTACGTCCCTAATCAAATATGATTCCTTCCTGTAGAAACAACAGATATAGAAAGAAAAAATAACAATTTCCAGTAGAAGGATAACTGTATTAGAGATGGTGCTTCGAATGGTGAGGACAGTGACCACTTCTGCCAGTGTGATTTATATGTAAACATTACCAGGACTTTGCCTTACAGAGATATATATATATAAAGAGAGAGAGAGAGTGAACTTCACACACAGTATAATGTGAGTGTGTTGTTGTGTCTAGATCATCGTCATCATCATCATCAGCTGCAGCAGGTGACGTTGAAGCCAAGCTATGATATGACCGGCGCACTGGGCCTGAGACAGATGTGTCTGACCGTCGGGACGCCAGTATGGCCAGGTGAGGAATGGGAGGCGCGGCGGCTGTCGTGTCGGACGGGTGGCGTGTGAGACGGCAGGCGCGTGACGGGGGCGCGGGGCGGGCGTGGTGAGCGAGGCCAGGATGGTGGCCGGGGGCGTGCAGAGCGTGGAGGAGGGATCGCTCTACGCCACCCACCCGTCCTACTACCCGCAGTTCTACTCCACGCTCCTCCCGCCCGCGCCACCCGGGTCATACTCCTCCTCCAACTACTCCTCCTCCACCTACTCCTCCTCGGGCCAGTCCTCGGACTGCTCCTGGCTCAGGCAGGAAGGCGTGAGCGTCCCGTCCCCGCCCGGGAGCCGCGCGCGCCACCCCCGCTGCACCTGCCCGTCGCCCGAGTCCCTGCGGCGGGCGCGACGCGCCCTGGCTGCGCGTCGGGTGCGTGCCTGGCGGGACCCGCGGTGCACGTGCCCAAGCCCCCCGGGGAGCCGCGATGCCAGCCCCTGGAGTGGCACTTCACCCTCGCCTCCCTCAACCTCCCCGCCCCCGCGCCACCCCCGCTGCACCTGCCCCGACCCCGACGCTACCTCGCAGAGGCTGGCCGCCCCGAGACGGGCGCGCTCAGCGCGCGACCTCCGCTGCACGTGTTCCAACAGTAGCACCACTCCCCCGCCCTCCACGCCCGCGCGGGAGCCACGCTGCACCTGCCCGCCACACGCGCAGCCTCAACAGCAGCAGCAGCAGCAACAACAACAACAACAGCAACAGCAGCAGCAGCAGACTGGGAGGCGATCTTCCAAGGGTCGGCTGGTTCACGCCGTCCTCCTGAACTACCCAGGCAGCACCGCCATCAGCACCGACCACGGCGACTTCGTCAGGCTGTCCGACTCCCCGGCCAAGATCACCGAGACCCCGACGTTGCCCAGGGCCCGCGGCGGGAAGGACAAGAAGGCCAGGGCGAAGGAGAAGGTCAAGGGCGGGAAGGGCGAGGATGAGGTGGAGGGTGAGGGTTGTGGTGAGGGTGAGGGGGCTGAGGGCCAGCCCTCCTCCCCTGCCCGCCGCGTCAAAGACAAGCTCTGCCACCTGGGACATAAGGTGGTGAGCGGCGTGGCGGCCCTCACCGCCGCTCGACCCCACAACAAAGAAAACGAGGCGCGGGTGTGTCACTGCGAGGGCGCCGCCGGCGGTGGGATGCTGCGGGGCCGCACGCCGGGGGTCGTCACCAGAGTCTTGCCGCCGCCCACGCCCGCTGAACCCCAGCAGCAGCAGCAGCAGGAGGGCCAAGACAAACTGGACGAGAAGGCGTCCACAGGTAGCGACGGCTCCTTCCCCGTGGAAGATCTACCTCAGCCAATCATCGAGGACCTGTGCTCCCCGCTGGGCGGGGTGCCACCCCTGACTCCGCCGGAGCAGGTCTTCACCCCAGTCATCCGGGAGAACTTGCTGCATCACCCACTAACGCGGCAGCTGGTCAGCATGGCCAGCGACGCCCTCCTCTACTCCCCCAGCAGTATCACCCCGCCCCTGGCACCCGACCGTGGCTATGCCCCGGCACGCCTCAACGTGGCAGCGGGGAATCTGAGAGACCTGCAGAAACTCAGCGCCTCCCACGGACACCTAGACTCTAGCGAGGCTGCCTCCCTCAGTAGGACCAGGTCCCTAGAGCTGTACGTGAAGGACCTGGCTGAACGTGCCGCCGGCAGGCAAGAACCCTCGTTCGCGCTGGGCGGATCCGCGTCGCACCTGGGGGCGGCGGCGGTGGCCGCCGCCGCGGCACGCCACGCCGACACACACCGCTTCACCAAGAAGCTCCTGCCGCAGTCGTCGCTGCTGGGGGCCATGGAGACGAGCGAGATCGGGCTGCACTTCTCCACACCGTGCATCACGTCGGGCAGCAGCACCTGCTTCACCACCACACACAACACCAAGGTGTCCAGCTCGGTGGAGGAGGTTAGCGAGACCGCCAGTGGGCCGGACTACGAGAACGTGGTCTTCCACAACTCGGGTCGCTACGTGATGCTAAGCAAGAGGCTCCTGGACAAATGGCAGCTCTCGTACGAGGCCTGTCTGCCCCCGGACCAATTCCTCACAGAAAACGACGGGGCATCGGCCAGTGTAGAAAATGTGGCGCCAGTCACGACTGTGACAGAAAACGGGCAGGTATCGAACGCGTTGCCTTTTGATGATCGAGAATCAGACGACGTTGCCTTAACCCAGCGGCCCTCCTCCGCCGTGCCACTTATCGCCCCCACCTACACGTCCTTGAGCCACGCGGCTTCCACCCTCACACCCCCTCCACCGTACATGCCAACCCCCCTCCCTTCCCCACACACACCCACTCCTTCTTCCGCCTATTCCCCGACTCATTCCACCCACACACCTCCCCCCTCCGCCTCTTCCACCAGCCTCTCCCGGTCCCCTACTTGGCTCCTGCCTTCTTCCACACGGAGCGCCTCATCCACCCACACCCCCTCCTCTTCCTCCTCCACCTTCACCATCCCGCGCACCTCCTCTCCCCTGCCCTCCCCTTCCACCACGCTCCACCAGCTGGCCACCCAGCACGTGGGTGGATTAATGGACTCGGTGGCTGGGAACCTGAGGAGCCAGACTCCAGAGGGTAGCCCGAGGGAGAGACACGAATGCCACACGCTGGGCAGGAAGAAGGAGAACGTCTGGCTCCTGAAGGGCCACCAGCCCACCACACGTCTGAGGCGTCACAGCGACGTCACCACCACCTACCGCAGGAACGGAGGAGGTAAGGTCACGACGCCGCGCCCCCGCCACGGACGGGGCAGGTCGGGTTACGACCCCACCCAGGACAGGGAGGGGGTAAGGGTTGCGACCCTGCCAAGGACGGGGGGAGGTAAGGATACGACTTCGCCACGGACGAGGGGGAGGTAAGGTAACAGACGTGACGGTAGGGCCACAACCTCACCACGGACGAACGGACAGGTAAGGTCACGGCTCATCACGTACGGGTCCTAAAATGCCACGGCACACCACGGAAGGGCAGGTAAGGTCACGACCTCGCCACGGATGGGCAGGGAAGGTCACGACCTCACCACGGACACGGTGAGGGTGGTAAAGGTCGTCACGACCACTGGTGTAGGTCACATGTCCTTGATGAAGGTAAGGTTTGAATTTCATCTCAATGATTTGCATGATATTCATTGCCTGCATGCATTGCTCTCTCTCTCTCTCTCTCTCTCTCTCTCTCTCTCTCTCTCTCTCTCTCTCTCTCTCTCTCTCTCTCTCTCTCTCTCTCTCTCTCTCTCTCTCGTGTTAGAGAGAGAGAGAGAGAGAGAGAGAGAGAGAGAGAGAGAGAGAGAGAGAGAGAGTTGTATTTCACTCTCCGTTATTCTCTTTTTCTGTGCATCTGTTTCCAGCGTATCTATGAGTGTAACCTTACCTGCAGACGATAGCGAGCGTGAGTGACGTATCGATGACCCGTAGACCTTAGCTAACATGTGTGTAACTTAGCAGTATATTGACAGTAACATATGTGTAACTTACCAGTATATAGACTGTAGCTAACATATGTGTAACTTAGCAGTATATAGACAGTAAGTAACATGTGTGTAACTTAGCAATATATGGACAGTAACATATGTGTAACTTGGCAACATATAGACAGTAACATATGTGTAACTTGGCAGTGAATTGATAGGAAACATTTACATAGCTTGTCTATCAATAAAAGCCAACATCTATATAGCTTGACTAGAAATAATACCACAGCATTTCTATAACTTGCCCATAAATAATAGTCAGTATTTACATTTATAGTTTCAGGGACTGTGGTATAGCTATTGTTTCATTATTCTGCTACCACACCGTCCATCTCGTATGTGGCTATTGTTTTATCTTGTGTCTCCATGACTTCGTCTTTTGTTTATATAATGTGACGTCTGGTGTTCGACCTTTTGTTCGGAGTGTGACTTGTGGCGTTTGTCTTTTGTTTATTCTGTGACTTCTGACATCTACTGTTCGACTTTTGTTTGTATATATATATATATATATATATATATATATATATATATATATATATATATATATATATATATATATATATATATATATTTAACGTCTGAAGTTTGGCTTTTGTTTGTGGTACAACTAACGACTCTTATTTTTGCTGTGTTTCAGGTGAGTGGTGGAGACGTGGACTTCAGAATGTGACAGGTAAATATATGACTTATTTTGGTTCTGCACAACCAACAAGCACCACACCTGCCTGGCCAACCAGCACCACATCTGTCCTACACATGTGCCCACCAGCACCACACATGCCTGGCCAACCAGCACCACACCCCTCCTACACATCTATCCAACAGCACACCTGTCCTACACAGCTGTCCACCAGCACCACACCTGTCTCTGTGTACTTGACCACCGGCACTGCACCTGCCCCTCCACACTTCGCCACCACCACACCCGTCTTATTAATCTTGCACCACCCACCACACCTTCATCCCCACCACTCCTGTCTAGCACACCTGTATCTGTCCCACACCAGCTGCATGGCTCAGCACCAGTGTGTGTGTGTGTGTGTCAGTCCGTCACACTCTGGACCTGCACACAGTTATGCTTTCCCCCCTTCCTCCCTCCCTCCCCCGACTGTCTGTCTGCCTCGTTCTCTCCACTTCATAACCACCTCTCTCCCTCTCACCACCCTCCCCCTTCCCCCATCGTTATCACCATGGTAAGTGGAGCTAACTGTTTGTTTGTCCTGTGTCCCTCAACAGGCTTATCATGGACGATTTGTTCCTCATCTACTGATAATTGATGTCATTTAAAGTATATATATATATATATATATATATATATATATATATATATATATATATATATATATATATATATATATATATATATTCTTTTTTTCTGGTGTCCAGCCGTGTGGTTGAGACGCCCTCCAAGTCCCTGAGTTTATCCGTTGCTCGACACCTCTTGGGCTACAGTCAAGGGTCAGGGGTCGTGGCTTGGGTCAAAGGGTCATAGTTACAGTCAAGGGTCAGGGGTCATGGCTTGGGTCAAAGGGTCATAGTTACAGTCAAGGGTCAGGGGTCATAGATACAGTCAAGGGTCAAGGGGTCGTGCCTAGGGTCAAAGGGTCATAGTTACAGTCAAGGGTCAGGGGTCATAGATACAGCCAAGGGTCAAGGGGTCGTGGCTAGGCTCAAGGAGGGATGGGGAAGGGAGGTCATAGCTACTACAGTCAAGTGGTCAAGGGTCATAGCAAGCGGCCAAGGGTCAGGTCAGAGGTGTAGGGTACACAGGAAGGTGTAGGAGACCACACCTCCCCCCTCACACCACAGGTATATGTTATACTGATGTTTACTCGAAAAAAAAACCCTGAATTATAATAATTAGTTGAATCACGGATAATTGTCAGAGGAGGATGCTGAATATGCAGGAGGCGACGCCTGCCCCACGGGGGGAGACACGACACACCCTCACCCACCCTCATCCAGCCTCACCCACCCTCATCCAGCCTCACCCACCCTCACCCACCCTCATCCAGCCTCGCCCTGTAACCAAGCCAGCCCTCAGGGTGACGGGTTTTTTTTTTTTTTAATCGTCTTTTTCTTTTTTTTATGGGACGATGAAAAGAAATGATGGAAACCACCGCTCTCTCTCTCTCTCTCTCTCTCTCTCTCTCTCTCTCTCTCTCTCTCTCTCTCTCTCTCTCTCTCTCTCTCTCTCTCTCTCTCTCTCTCTCTCTCTCTCTCACACACACACACACACACACACACACACACACACACACACACGTGTGTGTGTACCTCCTCTAACTAAGCGAAGTAGAGGGCTTGCTACAGCTGCAGCTGGGGGCTGCTGCTGCTGCTGCTGCTGCTCAAGCTGAAGCTGCTCTCGCGATAGTCTATTGAGAGTAATCTTATTAGAATACCCCCTCCCACCACCTTTCAACCCTCCCCCCCCCAAAAAAAAAAATGGTGTCGTGTGGTTTTGCATGATCCTGCCTCGCGAAATTCATTTTTGATTTCTGCGGAATATATTCGCCACGGCGAGAGAGAGAGAGAGAGAGAGAGAGAGAGAGAGAGAGAGAGAGAGAGAGAGAGAGAGAGAGAGACTGGGTCGGGTGTTGCACGAGCGGGGCGCGCGCGCAGCCGGGGGGGGAGGGGGAGGGGGGTTTTGTTTGAATATTATTTGCATTTGCCTGGGCTGACTAGCGTGGTGGAGATTACTTAATGTTGTGTGTGTGTGTGTGTGTGTGTGTGTGTGTGTGTGGGGGGGAGGGCGGGCGCCTTACTATCCCAGCCACACACACACACACACACACACACACACACACACACACACACACACACACACACACACACACCTCAGTGTGGTGGTGGTGGTGGTGGAGGGAGGGAAGACCACAGTCAGCAGATGCAATTTGATGGATCAGATCTTCCTCGTCTACCACACTGTTAGTATGACCCCGTGCATCCTCAGGTGAAGGACCTCTTCCATGCCTTTTCCTCTAGTGAAGAACCTCTTCCTTTCCTCCTGTGAAGGACCTCTTCTAAGCCCTTTCCTCCAGTGAAGGACCTCTTCTAAGCCCTTTCCTCTAGAGAAGAATCTCTTCTAAGCCCTTTCCTCCTGTGAAGGACCCCTTCCAAGCCCTTTTCTCCTGTGAGGGACGTCTTTCAAGCCCTTTTCTCCTGTGAGGGACGTCTTTCAAGCCCCTTTCCTCCTGTGAAGGACCTCTTCCAAGCCCTTTCCTCCATCACTGCAAAGAAGAAAAGACAGAATCCTTTGCAATCAAGGCTAAAGGATTCCCTCCCCACCACCCCAACCCTCCTCCTCCAGTGGTTCGCCTTCTACCACAGCGGTGAACCCTGTCAGACGTCAGCGCTGCTGAGACAGATGTCACCCTCACCCCCCTCTTCCCTCACCCCTTCCCCGGATGCGGCTTAGGTCAAGCCAGAAGGGAAGAGGTCAGCTGGAAGCAATTGGATATCGCCAGAGTTCAACAATAGGGCATCATTAGGGTCGTGCTCTGAGGCGTGTCCCATCCTTGTGGGATGATCCCGTCCCACCGAGAATGGCATAGCGGTGAGATTACGTCCTCCTGGGATGTTGTGTCTCTGTGGGATTATCCCGTCCCAGTGGTGGTGGGATCTCGAGACTCAGTGCATTGCCCCTAGAGGGGTTCTGTAGGTACAGTTTGAAGTCATTTGTGTGACGTGTTGCATGAGGGCCATGAAGTCTGCGAAGTTCCTTGGGGTGGGTTTGAAGTCATTTCTGTGACGTGTTGCATGCGAAGTTCCTTTGGAGGAGGGTTTGGGGGAGGACGTGTCTCTCACGCCACAGTTATGATGAATCACCTCCGGCACTTGAGTTGATATTTGGGTTGGCTCTCCTTGGCCTTCAGTGAAGTCTGGTATGAGAACGCCCCAGACCATGGCCGTCAGACACCGTTCGATTCCAGTTTATATGTGTGTGTGTGTGTGTGTGTGTGTGTGTGTGTGTGTCTGTGTGTGTGTGTGTCGGATTTCGGCCGCGGTGGTGCTTAATTGTTTCTTTGTTTCGTTTTTTTTCCCCCAGTGAGGTTGAGTTAGGCTTTTTTTTCCCCCCTCAGTGGCATATCTTTCCCCCTTTGGTTTCCCAGTGGGGGTTTCTCTTCTCTATGGTGTGTTTCCTGTGATGCTATTTCCTTCTCGTGACTCGATACATTTGTCCCTGAATCTTGAGGGTCTTTGGGCATTATCGTCCTCTGGGAGTTAAGTGTATGCGCCACAGGCCGTCAGGTCTCATGACTGCAATTTCTACCATCGTTTCCACACGGTTGAAAAATGCTGGTGTGTCTGCCTGTTGTCGCACTTGAACCTCCGTTGCTCGCGTTCTGGGATCTCAGTCACCCCACCTGTGAAGAAGGCCTACTCTGGGTGTAACCAACATTTGTTTACCCTCTCTAAGTATAGTTATATATTTCGTTAGTCTTCCGCCTACTTAATCCAGCTGTGTACAGGTCTCGGGGAGAACTTGACGTCTCGTCTGGAGGCGCTACTCTCCTCACCTCCTCGCCCTTGAAACCCTGTATGCAGGCGGGGGAGGGGATGATGACGTACGCCACAAAGAATGGTCAGCCTCGACTCGGGGGTGAGTTCGGAGGTCCTTCGTTTTCTCCCAAGAGGTTCTTTCTTCTCTCTCTCTCTCTCTCTCTCTCTCTCTCTCTCTCTCTCTCTCTCTCTCTCTCTCTCTCTCTCTCTCTCTCTCATCTGCGCGCTGGTCATAGTTAATGGTCAAGTGTGACCGTCTTTTTAGCGCCCTGATTCTACATGTAGCATATAATGCCTCCCGCTGTGCTGACCATATAGCAGAAGTTATCTGAGCGGGAGTGAACTCCATCGTGTCTCTCTCTCTCTCTCTCTCTCTCTCTCTCTCTCTCTCTCTCTCTCTCTCTCTCTCTCTCTCTCTCTCTCTTAGTAAATCCTCATCCCACAGTCGTGGTGTGATTGCCGTAGTTCTTGATGCTTCGGCGCGCTTCAGGGATCAGAACATATCAGGCCATGGCACTCTTCTTCCCCTCCCATGGTTCGCGGGAGGCCATACTTTACGCCTGGAATCATTTGCGGACGCATTGTTTGTCACGTCCGTAAGCACACTTCAGGAGAGAGAGAGAGAGAGAGAGAGAGAGAGAGAGAGAGAGAGAGAGAGAGAGAGAGAGAGAGAGAGAGAGAAAGGATGCGGATTTGGCTTCTCCCGCGTACGAATGTAGTGGCTCTGTGGTCCTTAAGCCAAGACCATCTCCCGGGAGAGAGAGAGAGAGAGAGAGAGAGAGAGAGAGAGAGAGAGAGGGGACTAGTACGGAAAATTCTACGGATTCTTTTATTTTTCAAAAAAAAAATATATATAAGTATATTTTACGGTGCTGTTTTACCAAATTTATTCGACATGAATATTGATTTCCTCATCAGTATGCACGGACAGGTAACGTAATTTATCTCTCCCCCCCAAACCCCCTCACCCGCGCCCCCAGAGCCGCTCACTGTATGGGGGAGGAGGTCCAGCTAGGTCGCCGATGGCTATCTCTCGGTACACCGGAGCGTCGCCCCGGAGCTCGGTTGTACGGGTGTGTGTGTGTGTGTGTGTGTGTGTGTGTGGATTGAGGTGGTAATGCGACGTGAGGTGGTGGTGATGAGGCGTGAGGCGAGAGCGACGAGACATGAGAGAGTCATGAGACGATCCTGTAAGAGCATTATAGCATTATAGTGGTCCCCACGTACATGCTGCGTGTCTTAGGAGGCGACTAGATAGGCGTGGGAGCGAAGGGGAAGGTGAGGGAAGGGGAGGGAGGAAACCCTCCCTCCCCTCCGCTCACCCTCCTGTATTATCACTTTCAAAAAAAAAAAAAAAAAAATACCACTGAAGAAACCTAAAAAATGCGAGGATTTTTTTTCTCCTTTTTTTTTTTGCTTTTGAAGGTTCAGCCGTCTGTTTCTGGCGCTACCTCGTTAGGGAGGGAAAAAAAAGAGGAATGTGGAAATTTCCAGTGTATTGGATGGCTCGTCAGTACTACAATTAGAGCATCGTCATGATTAATGAAGTAGTTACATTGTTATTACTGTACATATATCATGTGTGTGTGTGTGTGTGTGTGTGTGTGTGTGTGTGTGTGTGTGTAGGTGTGTGTGTGTGTGTGTGTGTGTGTGTCTGTGTGTCTGTGTGTTTGTGTGTATGTATGTGTGTATGTAGGTGTGTGTGTGCGTGTGTATGTGTGTATGTAGGTGTGTGTGTGTGTGTGTGTGTGTGTGTGTGTGTGTGTGTGTGTGTGTGTGTGTGTGTGTGTGCCACATTTTTGTGTGATGACTACCTGCCCTACACCTACATGCATATTTTCATGATATCACTGAACAAATTAGATTGCATATAAATTAGATCTCTAAACATATGACTGAAATATGAATGTGATTCTGAAAAATCATTTTGTTCCTGTATGTCGGTATAGGGTTGATACGCTCTCTCTCTCTCTCTCTCTCTCTCTCTCTCTCTCTCTCTCTCTCTCTCTCTCTCTCTCTCTCTCTCTCTCTCTCTCTCTCAGATATGAATATTTGATGACGATGTTTCACCGTTCATGGAACCGTAGGTCGAATCGTAGAATCACCCTGGAACGAATCATACCAATCGCTGTGAAAGATTCGGAGAATCGCGTTCGAGCTGACGGAGCCCCTTGATCATGACGGTACGACCCTTGATCACGACGGTACGACCCTTGATCACGACGGTACGACCCTTGATCACGACGGTACGATCCCTTAGACACGACGGTATAATCCTTAGACACGACGGTACGACCTATAGACACAACTGTAGACGGTGCGACCCTTAGACACGACCGTACGACCTATAGACACGACGGTACGACCTTCAGGCACGACGGTACGACCCTCGGAAGTTTTACCCGGACTCTGACCTGGTTCCTGATGGTCAGGGGATGATGAATCACATTATATATATACACACTCAAACGATCGTTACGTTGTTCTCAAAGGCTTGTGCCATATTTGTGTGGCCCAGGCGTTGCTCCTCCACGCTCAAAACGGCGAAGGTTAGTATTTGAATAAGATAATGTTTCCTACTGTCATACTGTCAACAGTTTCTTTTCACACAGTCACGGCGTTGTGCTGTCATATCTGATAAGGGCGGGGCTGGCTGGATACACCCGAGATATGGGGAGGGGCATTTAGAAAGGATGGGGTGGGGGGCGGCGGCGGGGCAGCCACAGAGAGGTTTTGGCAGTTCACATCCTTGTGTAACGAATGAGGAGGAGGTCATTTCAACTTAACGAACCCGCCCCACTCCACCACTACCCCACCCGCCTGGCGTCATGACTCACATTCCTGAATATGCAATTTTCAGGCAACGTGTGATGTATGCATGTCAGTCAAATGGGATGTGGGCCATTTGGTGTGCCGGTTTGGGAGGGGCGGCGGGGTGGTGGTGGTAGGGCGGTCCATGATCGCTCCCCATTACGCGGGGAGAGCATCGTTAAAAGGCCCCCATTAACCTGGGGGGAAAGCATCGTTAAAAGGCTCCATTAACGTCCCCGACCCCGCCGCCCCGCCCCCGACCTCAGCGTCGGGCCCTGCGCGTGACAGGACGGTTACTGATCGTTCGGTGACCGTCACCATGGGGGGCGGGGGGAAGGGAGACGTCATGATCTGCCGACGTGAACAGCGCCGCGTTCGAGGAGATGACGGCGGCGAAGAACCCCAGATTCGACTCTGTAGGGGAATGGACGGTGGCCGGAGACGAGGGCGCGCTCGAGAACACACACACACAGACTTCGGGTGGGTGTGACGACCTAAGACATCATCGGTTACAGTTGGAGATAAAAGTCTTATCTCTTATCAGCATTGTTTTTCTGGGGGGGAAGGGGTACCATAAGTCTTATCTCTTATCAACATT
Source organism: Panulirus ornatus (assembly GCF_036320965.1). Lineage (NCBI taxonomy): Eukaryota > Metazoa > Arthropoda > Malacostraca > Decapoda > Palinuridae > Panulirus > Panulirus ornatus. The sequence continues at coordinate 63,156,636 of NC_092242.1, forward strand.
GTGTTTTTCTGGGGGTGAGGGTGGTATCATAAGGTGCGAGGACGGTGCTTCTAACCCGTGCTGGAGGACAGTACGACCCCTTGAGCACGTCAGTATGACCGTGAGGTTTAATGACGGCCTTTGCCTTTCATCTGAACTCTTTAAAAGGCTCGTGTCCAGTGATCGTACCGTCGTGCTCTGGGACTATCCCTCGTGCTTAACTATCGTACCGTACGTACGCGTCGCTAGCCACGTCTTCCGTGTGCTAGTTATTGCGAAAGCTAAGGCCAGGGGTCACAGACGGAGCCTCCGTCTTGTCTTAGGCGGTGTGACGACGATCCCTGGAGGCTGAGAATGTGAACCTCTCGACGTTTTTGAATGTTATGAGAATCATTTGCGACGCGTTTGAGCCGAGCCTCGTCGTTGGCTGGCTTTGGCGTGTGTTGTCCTAGGCTCCCGGGTCGACGACACGAGAGGTGCTAGAGGCCGCTACACGACTACAGATATGGTAAAGGACAACACGCAGGGGTTTTGAAGACGCGATTTTTTTGTGATGCAGTGAGAGTACGTGACCTTTTAAAAACCTCTGCAGTAGGTTAGGACTGAATTTTTTTATGTCTTTTTTTTTTTTGGTCATACGTATAATTTTAATGCGCTGTTATTCCAGCATGTAATTAAAAAGCATTTGAACTTTGACTGGTGATTAATGAACTCTGAAAATTATGCGATTAAAACATATTTACGGGGTAATGGTCAAAAAGGCATTCACGGTCCGCTTACCCCACCACACGTCTGGTGGTAAATACAGGGTTTGGCTGACTGTAGTCTGTGTGAGCGTGTACAGTGCGGGCGCTCGTGGGTGTGAACGTGAACAGAGCGGGCGTTCGTAGGGTGTGAACGTGAACAGAGCGTGAACGTGAACAGATAGATGGAAAGAGAAACAGTATTTACTATGGACCTAACTGTGTATAACCCTATTTTCCCCCCCGTATATGCCAGCGCATTGGGAGTGGCGATAATCCCAGTTACGACAGTAGGAATCCAGACCGTTCTGCCCACCTGCTCAACACACACACGCTCTCCGACATCCCATTATGCCGTAATCAACAAAGATGTTTCCCACACGGCTTTTTGAACTGACGATTTTGAACTTACGCTTTTGAACTTACGATTTTTGAACTTACGATTCCGCCTGACACGCGAAAGCCTCGGAGATAATTCAAAGACAAAGATAAGAAATAGTCTCACGCGTATTTACCAACGCTGGAAATACACTACTTACGTTCGTGTGTCGTAAAAGATGCGTCTGCCTCCATTGTTGCGTCGGGAGGCCCTTGCGAATCTTTCGCTCCAAGTGTGATGCGATCGTACACGCATTTCGTGCCTGTGTTCGTCATTCGTGTTCGACTTTCTTCCGTCCGTCCGTTGTCTCAGAGAGAGGCTTGGGGGGCGGGGCGCCCCCTGAAGAGGCGCCTGGCCCCCCCACCTTCGGTAATGTCACCCCCGCCCCGCCCCGCTCCCCTTTTCGCTTTTATTCAGTAAAGTCTTTGTGTTGTGCGCCTTCAGGCGCAAGCAATAAAACTGCAGAGGAATTTCTTCTCTCTCCTCACACACACACACACACACACACACACACACACACACACACACACACACACACACACACACACACACACCTCTCTTTATTGACGAAGACGCGTGAAGAAATTTCTGCCAAGGGCCAGGAGACTCCGTCTTGTACCCCCGCCTCTAAGCCTCTGGCAGGCATTCCACATTCTCTCTCTCTCTCTCTCTCTCTCTCTCTCTCTCTCTCTCTCTCTCTCTCTCTCTCTCTCTCTCTCTCTCTCTCATTCATCGTTTACTGCAAGCTCCGGTGGATTTCAGTCTCGAAGGGTTTGAAAACTCTCTCCTGACGGGTCTCTGCTGCTTGGTTTCTTAACTACTGGCCGGGTTCTCTGATGGAAGGGTTCTCAGTAGTGGACCGGGGAGGTGGGGGTTTCACACTTGGGTTTCGGCCTTTGACAACGGGGGATGGATGGGTTTCGTCTTGGCTGGGTTTCAGCTGTTGATAAGAGGACCAAGATTTCCTAACTGCTGACGATACGCTACAAAGTGCTTGTTTATTTCCTTGTTCCTCGAAGGGTCAAGAGTTCGAAGTCCTTGTAGTAAGTACCGCCGCCGCTCGCCAGAGGTGCAGTGCGAGAGCGACGTCATGGACGTAAGCAAGTGTCGCTGTCGGTCGCCGAGATGGCACTCTGGGCGGCGACGTGGAGGTCGTGGACTCGCATTAAATCGTACGGTGTCGGACGTGGCATTTGATAACAGCGTATGACACCACTCGCACAGTCCGTTGCTGTAGGGAGATTTTAGATGTATTTTCAATACAACAACAACAACAACAACAACAACAACAACAACAGTAGCGTCTCCTACATCCCCAAGCGACTGGTCCTGATGGCCAGGTCCCACCTCTCCACCGGCGTCCCAAGCCTTTCCTAGCTAATGTAGGCCTTTCGCCTGCTGCCCTCCTGCAGGAGGTAGGAGGCCCTGTAGCAGTCAGGAAGTGGTTTGTTAGTAGGGGCCCCTACCTAACCCATGTGGCGTGGAGGGAGCAGTCCCTCACTGCGGAACTGGCACTGTTGGTATCTGGCAGTGACTGGAGGGAGTGGAGGGAGAGAGGGAAGGACGGAGAGGATGTGAGGTGAGGTGAGGTGGGAGCGGCGGGGTCACAGCTCATCATTAACAGGGAGTGAAGGAGGGAGGAGTGAGGGAGGGTGTAGCGAAGCCCTCCAACTTGTGTGGAATTCGTCCGGGTGACAAGAGATGAAGATCGGTCGCCGTAATATGGCTTCACTCCCGCCATTTCAGGGATACACCGGACACGGCGTCGTGACCTTTCACCGTGGGTTCACCGCTACTTCACTGTGGGTTCACCGCTACTTCACCGTGGGTTCACCGCTACTTCACCGTGGGTTCACCGCTACTTCACCGTGGGTTCACCGCTACTTCACTGTGTGTTCACTGCTACTTCACCGTTGGGGAGACTGGTGGACCGGGTACAAGGCTTTCATCTGTAGTGTCTAATCAGTAGTTTATTGACCTTGTTCTAGCCTTCACCTCCGCAAATAAACACACAACACACACACCTGGCTTTTCTGACCTTTGGTTCCGACCAGTGGACGTGGCTGCCTTCCTGTCCGCTGCGGTGATTCCATAGGAGATCCTGGGTCAGGTTGATAATATATATATATATATATATATATATATATATATATATATATATATATATATATATATATATACTTTAGTGCTTTTCCCGCCTTATCGAGACGGCGTCAGGAATAAGCAATCGGTGGCCTTATCTCCATACACACATTCTCTTCACGTCACCCGCAGAGCAAACGTTCCCTGAGTGCATACGACCACCGCCCTCACAGCACAACACCCTGAGTGCAGACGACCACCGCCCTCACAGCACAACACCCTGAGTGCAGACGACCATCGCCCTCACATCACAACACCCTGAGTGCATACGACCACCGCCCTCACATCACAACACCCTGAGTGCGGACGACCACCGCCCTCACATCACAACACCCTGAGTGCAGACGACCATCGCCCTCACATCACAACACCCTGAGTGCATACGACCACCGCCCTCACATCACAACACCCTGAGTGCGGACGACCACCGCCCTCACATCACAACACCCTGAGTGCAGACGACCATCGCCCTCACATCACAACACCCTGAGTGCATACGACCACCGCCCTCACATCACAACACCCTGAGTGCAGACGACCACCGCCCTCACATCACAACACCCTGAGTGCAGACGACCATCGCCCTCACATCACAACACCCTGAGTGCAGACGACCACCGCCCTCACATCACAACACCCTGAGTGCAGACGACCATCGCCCACACATCACAACACCCTGAGTGCAGACGACCATCGCCCTCACATCACAACACCCTGAGTGCAGACGACCACCGCCCTCACATCACAACACCCTGAGTGCAGACGACCACCGCCCTCACATCACAACACCCTGAGTGCAGACGACCATCGCCCTCACATCACAACACCCTGAGTGCAGACGACCATCGCCCTCACATCACAACACCCTGAGTGCAGACGACCACCGCCCTCACATCACAACACCCTGAGTGCGGACGACCACCGCCCTCACATCACAACACCCTGACCCTCCGCGGGCAACAACAACACATGTCGGCGCTGCACCGACGTTGTCATTTAAGACAGAGGATCGCTCCTGGACAGGACAGGAGGGGTCCGCGCGTCCCCGTCTAAACCCCCGACAGACAGACGGACGGACGGACGGGAATCCAGATCGCCACCCGTCAAAGGTCGACCACTCTCGCTCACCACGACCCCAGCCACGCGTACAGGACACGATGGACCTCCTACTGTTGTGTTCAACGGGTCGCACCGGAAAGCGTCACGTCGAGAGTACGGACAGGAGGCTCGTTAAACCCCCAGATCGTCGACCCTGGAGAAAGATAAACGAAATCTTGAAAAAAAAGAAAAAAAAGATAAATATAAAGAATACGTGAACTCGCGCGTTTAGTCTGAACTCCCTCCAGCGTGGTGGCAAATCTATACTTCGCGAGAGATGATGATGGGGTTCGCGAAAGGGCGATGGCTTAGGGTGATGGTGTAGGGTGATGGCTTAGGGTGATGGCGTAGGGCGATGGCTTAGGGTGATGGCTTAGGGCGATGGCTTAGGGTGATGGCGTAGGGCGATGGCGTAGGGCGATGGCGTAGGGTGATGGCGTGGATCGTTGTGGGTGCGTGTTGGATGGCTTGGGGGTCATCTGGGGACGAGACTGCCTTACTGATGGTTTACTAACCCCCCCCCCCCCCCCCCAAGGGGAAGGTAGGATACTCCCTCTCATTACACAAACTCCTGCCTGCCCCCCCCCCACACCCCTCCCCCCTCCTCCCCCACCCAATCATCATCCCCCCACCTCCTCCTCCAGCCTCCGTCCTCCAGCCTCCGTCCTCCACAACGGCGCACAAAAATTATCCTGCGCGGGATCATAGGATTATCCACAGAGAGTTGTAGAGAGACGAGGGAATTATCCACAGAGCGTTGTAGAGATACGATGAGTTATCCACAGTGTTGTGGAGAGACTGGGGAATTATCCACAGTGTTGTGGAGAGACGGGGGAATTATCCACAGTGTTGTAGACAGACGGGGAAGGTTAAAAAAAAAGAAAGAGAACAAATCCGTGTTGATCATGGAGCCACAATTAGCTCAGCTCCAGCAAGAGTTGAAAGAAGGAGTTTTACAACCAGTCTGGGTAATTGCCTCCGATCAGGTATTGTACGAGTTTTGGCTTAAATGAAAAAAACTGGCCGATGATCAGCCAGGCTGTTTGGTAGTGTATCCGGCACAGAGTGTGTTCAGTCTGGTATTGATGGGCGGTGGCGCCCTTTCATTAGCACCAAGTCGGCCAGTTGGATCTCCTGGTTATGGCCTTCTACGTCTCTGTGAATGAGTTGGCTGGGGGGCGAGGGTTGGGGCTTGTGGGTTCATCTTCAGCGCGAAAGTGTCGCAAAAAAAAAATAGTTTTTTGTTTTTGTTTTTCTCCCCCGGGTGTTTACCGCTTCTCGTAGTTTATGTTTTAGACTTATTTCGTGTATTGATTTATTCTTCTTTGATGGGGTGAGGAGGAGGGAGGAAGGGGGGTGAAGGTGAGAGAGAGAGAGAGAGAGAGAGAGAGAGAGAGAGAGAGAGAGAGAGAGAGAGAGAGAGAGAGAGAGACTCTCACTTCACGTCTTCCCCTTCCTCTCTCTCTCTCTCTCATGGTGGGGTGGGTGGGGAATGTCTGTTTATCTTGACCTCACCGAGGGCGTGACCCAAGGTGATTGTGGGCCCAACATATCATCCTGGTATCGGCTGTAGTGTGTATCGGAGACATCATCATCCTACCCCAGGAATTATATATATATATATCATCCGAGCGAAAGTATCGGCGTGGCTAAAGTATCCACCTGTGTACGAAAAAGTGTCGACCGCTAATCCAAGATATGATCCTCCCAAGCAGAAAGTAACAGCGCCAAAATATATAAAGTATCAGCCACAGTTGACATTATTACGATCGACGCGAAAGTAGCAAAGCAAAAAAGTATCGAATCGTAAAGTATCATTCGTGTAAGAACTGTAGCAGCCGCCCGTTTTCTAAAAGGATTTGTCTTCCGTATATTATTGGATCATCCGCTCCAGGGTGAGGACGCCATGTGTATGAGGTTATCTCCCGTGCAGAATATCGAACCATGACCCTCTCCCTCCAGAATGACCCCCTCCCACCAGACTGTACCCCCTCTCCCACCAGAATGAGTAGGTCTCCCCCACACACACAGAGTCACCTGCTTCCTGTGGGGGGATGATAATGCCAGACGAGCGAAATATAATGAACCAGACAGAAAGCGCTAATTGAGGAATGCCATGCTTGGTTAACTATTTTTTTTCCCCCATTTTTTCGCTCGAATGAATAACGAACGAATCATTGTGGATGAAATCATTATCCTTATGGAAGGTGATCGTCATTGACTTCTGTCAGTTGTATTCGTTCGGAATATATATATATACATGTGTATATATGTATATGTCTGTGTGTGTATATATATGTATACGTTGAGATGTATAGGTTTGTATATGTGCGTGTGTGGACGTGTGTGTATACATGTGTATGTGGGTGGGTTGGGCCATTCTTTCATCTGTTTCCTTGCGCTACCTCGCTAACGCGGGAGACAGCGACAAAGTATAGTAAATGAATATATATATATATATATATATATATATATATATATACTAACTACGACCTGTGGCTGTGACGACCTGTTCTTCCCCCCCCCCCCCTGACTCTCCAGAGGCCATGGTAACAGAGGGGTCGTACCACCACCGTTGTCGAGGGTCGAACGACCTGTCTGGTCCTCAAGGGTCGTCACCACCAAGTTCCTCCGTCGTTGCTCTGCGTTAGCTGCGCGGTCCCCCAGCAGTAGCCGTGCCTCACACCCACCCCATCCTCCTCCTCCTCCTGTTCTTCCTCTTCTTCTTCCTCTTCTTCTTCCTCCTCCTCCTCCTCCTCCTCCTCCTCCCAGCACCTCCACCTAAAAAAAAGAGAGGAAAAACGAAAGAAAAAGAGAGAAAAAGAAATTAACACAGCTTACATTACACGTAGCAGCAAAGGACACAGAGAGAGAGAGAGAGAGAGAGAGAGAGAGAGAGAGAGAGAGAGAGAGAGAGAGAGAGAGAGAGAGAGAGTGAAAAAAGAAAATTTAAAAAACGACTTTCACAGTGGGTATTAGTTTGCAGGGGTGACATTTTAATTATTTCCGAAGTGAGCGTTGTCGATGCGAGCAGCGTAATGAAACGAGAGCCCTCCTGGGACGCCCCCTGTGGAAATGGAAACAATTTTTTTTTTCTACCATTGCCATCGCGCGCTGACGTCATTGACCACGTCATTACCACGTAATGCCCCCAACCTCCAACCCCAAACCCCCTTTTGCGCGTTTTCTCGTTGGAATTAGCCAATGTGTGTGTGTGTTTGTGGTTCTGCCTCGCGTTTTCCTCGTCTGGGGTTAATAGGTGACGAGACGTTTTCTTTTAATATTTCGACGTGCCGGTAATGTGTGTGTGTGTGTGTGTGTGTGTGTGTGTGTGTGTGTATGCACGGAGGACGTATGTAAGTATTGCACGACTGGTCTCCCGCCTCCCTTGATGACGACGCGTCGCCGCGACCATGGATGCACACGACGGTACGACGCCGGAACACAACGGTACGACGCCGGCACTCGACGGTACGACGCCGGCACACGACGCTACGACGCCGGCACATGACGGTACGACGCCGGCACACGACGGCACGACGCCGGAACACGACGCTACGACGCCGGCACATGACGGTACGACGCCGGAACACGACGGTACGAAGCCTGAACGCGACGGTACGACCATTGCGAGGAAGAGAAGGGTCGTCGTTGACAGGGGTCGTACCGTCGCCCTCAAGGGTCGCACTGCCGTGTTCAAGAGGATGGTCTCATGCCACGGACCTCCCGTGCCAAAGACCCTCCAGATGGCACAGACATCCCGTCCCACAGATCCTCCATGTACCACAGACCTCCCGTAACAGAGACCTCCTCCTGTGCCAGAGACCCTCCAGGCGCGACAGACATTTCCCAGTCCCACAGACCCACCTGATTTCACAGACCTCCCCTACCACAGGCCTTCTAGGTGCCAGACAAACCATACTACAGACCTCCCGCGCCACAGACCTCCCGCGCCACAGACCTCCTGCGCCACAGACCTCCCGTGCCACAGACCTCCCGCGCCACAGACCTCCCGCGCCACAGACCTCCTGCGCCACAGACCTCCCGTGCCACAGACATCCCGCGCCACAGACCTCCCGCGCCACAGACCTCCTGCGCCACAGACCTCCCGTGCCACAGACCTCCCGCGCCACAGACCTCCCGTGCCACAGACCTCCCGCGCCACAGACCTCCCGTGCCACAGACCTCCCGTGCCACAGACCTCCCGTGCCACAGACCGGTGACAACCCCCCCCCCACGTCACCAGAGACCATCGTCCAGTACTGAGCCATAGTTGACGAAATTTTTTTGCACCCGTAATTGTGAAATTCCAGGCGTTGTTTTTCTCCTCTCTGCTGACGAGCGGTGGTGAAATGCACCACATCACGGCCGGCGCCGTGGGCCTGTATATGTGAGAGAGAGAGAGAGAGAGAGAGAGAGAGAGAGAGAGAGAGAGAGAGAGAGAGTTGGTGTGTATACACGTACAACGCAACTAACCTCCCCATAACCCTTGTGGGGTTTCTGGGGGAGAGTAGTGTCGTGGGGTAGGTGGGAGATTCTGGGGGAGTGTCGTGGAGTAGGTGGGAGATTCTGGGGGAGTGTCGTGGAGTAGGTGGGAGATTCTGGGGGAGTGTCGTGGAGTAGGTGGGAGATTCTGGGGGAGTGTCGTGGAGTAGGTGGGAGATTCTGGGGGAGTGTCGTGGGGTAGGTGGGAGATTCTGGGGGAGAGTAGCGTCGTGGAGTAGGTGGGAGATTCTGGGGGAGTGTCGTTGGGTAGGTGGGAGATTCTGGGGGAGTGTCGTGGAGTAGGTGGGAGATTCTGGGGGAGTGTCGTGGAGTAGGTGGGAGATTCTGGGGGAGTGTCGTGGAGTAGGTGGGAGATTCTGGGGGAGTGTAGCGTCGTAGGGTAGGTGGGAGATTCTAGGGGAGTGTCGTGGAGTAGGTGGGAGATTCTGGGGGAGAGTAACGCCGTGCGGTAGATGGGAGACACGATGCTGTATATCACAAACTTTGATTTCAGTGAACAGTCTTTTGATGGGGGTGTTCCCTGAAGTCACTGAGAAATCCTGGTGTGTTAACACGAGGACGGTGATGGGAAAGGGGTGGGAATTTATGATATATGACGATGGAGGAACATTTATTAGATTCGTTAAACATGATCTCTCGTTGAACATGACCTCTCGTTAAACATGATCTCTCGTTAAACATGACCTCTCGTTAAACATGATCTCTCGTTAAACATGACCTCTCGTTAAACATGATCTCCCGTTAAGCTTGACCTCTCGTTAAACATGACCTCTCGTTGGGAAATACGGTATATCCTCTGTCGTTTCTTGTTTTGCCAGTGGTCGAGGTATGAGACAGATGAGGCTCCTGCAGCTGCATCCAGGAGGAGTGAATGAGACACTCCTGCCAGCATCAACCAGGGGCACGGGGTAGGCTTGAGCTGAAGGGCACGTCATTCAACAACGACACCAGGTTTTCCAGTAGTTCTTCCTCCTCCTCCTCCTCCTCCTCCCTCCCTCCCTCAGTCGCCTGTCTGTCACCCATCCCACTTCTCTCTCTCTCTCTCTCTCTCTCTCTCTCTCTCTCTCTCTCTCTCTCTCTCTCTCTCTCTCTCTCTCTCTCTCTCTCCTGCCAACAGGTCCCTTCCCGTCCCGTCCCATCCCTTCTTATACCGTCCCGTCCCGTCCCTTCTTATCCCGTCAACCTCCCTTAATAAATAACCCCATGGCCTTAACCACACGAGACTCGCCCACCTAGACAGATGTTGGTCCTCTACACGTCTTGGCGAGGTTCACCGTGGCTTCTCCGGCGAGCCTAACATCAAACAGAAGGGCAGAGAGGCGACCCAAGAGTTAGTTACGTATTTTTTTTGAGAGTTTTTTTTTTTTTTAGGAGGGAGGAAAAAAGATAGGATCAAAAAAAAGATTAGTCCAAACATTTTCTTAAAGTTCCTGCTCTTCACCTCTTGCGTTTTCTGTGAAGGGTTGTGTGTTTTGCCCGGTCGGTGGGGGGGTTCGGTTGGGGGGCGGGGGGGTTCGGGGGGGAAGGTTGCGTAAATGAGTGTAATCGTTTTCTAATTCCTCGTTTGTCTTTGACGTGTGCATCAGCATCGGTTCTCGACCACGGTTTTCTCTTTATTTAACCTCAGAGGTAAACCAGTGAAAGTGTCGCTATTGACAGTGTTCATCCGTGTTCACACGCTGTTCCGGTCTCCTCTGGTGAACTTGCTACTAAGTATGCCCTAATAGGGGGGTTGGGGGGCTGAACAAGAGCGCATGTCGTTAACAGAAGGTAAATATGTCCAGTCTGATTGGCCAGCACACCACAGAGAAGTTAGACGTACATTCTGAGTGGCCAGCACACCGCTCTGTAAAAAAAAGAGGTGAATATGCTCTCTGAGTGGCCAGCAGACTAATTTGTAAATAAAGGTAGATATCCTCTATGAGTGGCCATCACACGATTTTGTAATCAGTATGTAAATACTCTCTCTGAGTCGCCAGGAGAGCAACTTTTTTTTTTTTAAACAAAGGTAAACATGCTTTTTGAGTGGACATCACACAAACTTGTAAACAAAAGTTAGATATGCTCTCTGAGTGGCATTCGCAACACTTGGTAAACAAAGGTAAATATGCTCTCTGCGTGGCCGGGCTCCCATGGGAGGCCTGGGAAGCCTCAACTCCTGGAGAGGCCGGCAGGATGGCGAGGCCCTTGGTAACAATTGACGCCCCCCTCTCGAGGCCTTCCTCATCACGCAGAAATGAAAGCCAATTTGAAAAGTTTGGTTTACGTTTCCAGTTTCGTTCCAGAATAAACGAGGGCGGAGGTCGAGGCGTTTAATGGACTCTGCTGAAAATGAAATAGATTCCCCTGAGCACGCCGGAGGAGCGACCACCCCCCCACCCCTCCTCCCTCGGAAGCGACAGCCTGGCCTTTTAACCTGTCGGCCCCTTCTCAAGGCGCAGAACCAGAGATCGTGCCGTCATACGCAGGGGTTTCACCGTCGTGCTCGAGGGTCGTACCCTCGTGTTCAAGGGTCTTACCGTCGTGTTCAAGGGTCGCACCGTCGTGTTCAAGGGTCGTACCGTCGTGTTCAAGGGTCGCACCGTCGTGTTCAGGGGTCGCACCGTCGTGTTCAGGTCGTACCGTCTTGTTCAAGGGTCGTACCGTCTTGTTCAAGGGTCGTACCGTCTTGTTCAAGGGTCGCACCGTCGTGTTCAAGGGTCGCACCGTCGTGTTCAAGGGTCGCACCGTCGTGTTCAAGGGTCGCACCGTCGTGTTCAAGGGTCGTACCGTCTTGTTCAAGGGTCGCACCGTCGTGTTCAGGGGTCGCACCGTCGTGCTCAAGGGTCGCACCGTCGTGTTCAAGGGTCGTACCGTCTTGTTTCAGGGCTTGCGTCACAGAGATGTTTTCCAGGTAACTTTGCTACGTACGTGGATAGCATCTCCCTTGTGTGTGTGTGTGTGTGTGTGTGTGTGCGTGTGTGTGGTATACGGGTCGGTGTGGAGGTCTGTTGACTCCAGTGCCGCCTGGCTTGGCCTCAAACTCCGAAGATGTTTTCAGGGTAAACTAGTTAATGCAATTACGTAAATTGGCTATTAGGAAGATGGCTTTTGCAGAGGGAGGGTTAGGTCTTTCTTTTAATTTTTTGTTACGGCAGTGGTGAACGGAATACAAAAGTAAGGTTCGTGGATGTTAAACCTCTGTTCCGCTTTTCGTAGTTGCTGATACAGCCGTACCAGATGGTGTAGTAGGATGGCATGAGTGTGTGCGAATCATACGTAAAGACTACGATGTCCTGCGGGGTTTTTTTTTTTTGGGGGGGGGGGAGCGAGAGCCATCTGTCGGGGAATGCGAGACCTCTCCACACACCTTGTGTTACCTCAAGGGGGTCGCTTGGGGGCTTGGCTTGCCTGATCGTATTTGTTGGGAAAACCTCAGACACTGGTCCACTCGCGTAGGGCCCGGAGTTCCTGGGCACCCAGTTGTGTGTGTGTGTGTGTGTGTGTGTGTGTGTGTGTGTGTGTGTGTGTGTGTCGTCTTGATTCCCCAGTTGCATCACAAGGTGGTATAACACACACACACGGCATACCGCCCCGTGGTGGTGGTTGATTCCTGATGAATTATTTTGCCCTAGCTATCGTGTGTTCGCGCCTCCCTCGCGGAGCGCTGTTACAGGCGCTGTACGAATCTGCATTGCCCGTGCGTGGCGTGTGGCATGATGGCTGCTGCTGCTGCTGCTGCTGCCAGTTGGTGGCTGTGTGTAGCACACCCTCCCGCCCACAAGGGTACACGCGATCGTATCTCAGGGTGTGGTGGCCACCTTGGGATGTCCCGGGGTGTACCGGTGTTCTGATTGTCGTCGCCTTCTTCAGGAGGCTGGCCTACACCCCCTCCCCACCCCACGACGCCACGCAGGCAACGGAGGCATCGCCCGGGACACACGACACTCGATTTACGACCGCTCCTCCTCATTAGTTACGGCAGCCCCTTTAGCAGGTAGCGCCGCTCGCTGATGATTTACCTGGGGACTACATAGTACACCCCAACCTGCGGGAGACACCCCAGCTGAGGCTCTGTTCCTGGGGGCTGCTGGCTGCCTCATGTACGTGTAGGCTGACGGGGGAGGAGTTCGTTGTTATGAAGTGTGTGTGTGTGTGTGTGTGTGTGTGTGCACGCCGCATGCAGCCTCCTCCTCCTCCTCCTCCTCCTCCTCCTCCTTGATCAGGACGAGTTATATGACGGGTGGACTGCATGCAGCCCGCCCACTCTGTGCTCTTAAAGCCACCCACATTACCGCCCACGTCAGCTGTCACCGCCACACACACGGGCCAGGCCTGTGCATCCCCGCCACCACCACCCGACCACTCACTCTCCACCCATCTGCCGCTCACCCACCACCCACCTTCACCCGGTGATGAGCCATGATGACGCTCTGTGACGCTGGTCGTAACTCCAGGGATCCCAGTGCGTCAGGGCTGATCGGGGTACTGGGGACGACTGGCGGTGTACTGGGGATGACCAAGAGGTACTGGAGACGACAGGAGGGTACTGGGACGATGGTCGAGCACTGGGGACGACTGGAGGTGTACTAGAGATGACGAGGAGGTACTGGAGGGTACCGGGGACGACTGTCTGCTACTGGGGATGACTGTGGGATACTATAGGACGCCTGACGGGTACTGAGAGGTGAGGGGGAGGTAGGTGGAGCAGCACTGGTCATGTTACTGAGGCAGATCATGGAGGGCCGGCGCGCGCGTGACTCCAGACCGGACGAGGAACCAAGAACTGATTAATCACAGGAGTAATTAGAGGGCCGTGTCTTCAGAAGCGATGCGGATCCAGTGTTAACTCAGGGTGTTTAGTCAACTTGCTAATTACCTGAAGCCACCTCATTGGGCCGCCTCATTCCTGGAGATGTTCTTATTACCGGGCAACCGACCATCAGAGAGAGAGAGAGAGAGAGAGAGAGAGAGAGAGAGAGAGAGAGAGAGAGAGAGAAAGCGGAGGTGGGCAAGCGCCTGGGTTGTTCCACGTCATTAGAGAAGGAATTTCGTAAATATTAATTTTGTAGGTCTAAATTAGATTTATTATTTTCGAGCTCTAGATGTAATTATATGTAGTTTATTTCGTTTTGTGTGATTACATTTTGTGATTGATTACATTTTGTGTGATCGATTACATTTTGTGTGATTGTAAAATGAGATCTTTGTGACTCAGTGATCGTACCTGTTATTAAAACATTTAGAGAGTAATTGTAATTGAAATTCTAATCAGCCTTAAATTATCCTTTAATTGCCCCAGGCTTGGAGGTGGTGTGGGTGACCCATACTCAAGGCAGTCAGGTATCGTGTGAGGTGGGGCAACACTGGATTGCGTCAGTATTATTGCCATGCGTCGCTGGAGAGGCGTCATCAGTCCATCCATGTGATGTGAGGAGGAGGGGTTTAAGGAGGCATTTAAAGACGATCGTTCGAGGGGGTTTACAGCGGTCATTTGTCTCAGGGTTGGGCTGCACCAAAGGTGCTTTCAAGAAGAAGGAAAAAAATCCTTTTTTTTTTTTCTTTTTTTTTTTTTTGGAAAATGGAAATATAATAGACGAGCAAGCACAGGGGCAAGTTCGAAGGCAGACTCTTTTCAGTAGTCGAGGATGGGTGCCAGCCAGGTCCATAAAGCCTTGCTTGTGTCCACAGAGAGAGTGAGAGAGAGAGAGAGAGAGAGAGAGAGAGAGAGAGAGAGAGAGAGAGAGAGAGAGAGAGAGAAGCATCGTCAGCAAATAAAGAGACAGTAATTTACCGAACAAGGAAAGTCAGACGAGGGGTGGTGCTGGCTGCTGGAGGTTGGGGCGCCATATCTTAGATTACGTTTCTGGGTATGGAAACGACGGGGTGAGTGTAAGTTAACAAAATTATTTGTCGTCCAGGGAGGGAGACGTGGATACGTCATGTACCACTGGTATGTGTCAACTGACCTGACCCTCGGGTCGTGCTAAAGGGGCGTACAGTCGCGCTCCAAAGACGTGCTCTATTGCGCAAGGGGCATATAGTCGTGCTCAAGGGTCGTATAGTCGTCCTCGTGGGTCGTACAGTCGTGCTCAAGGGGACGTACGTTACAGCAGAAGGGTCGTACCGTCCTGTTCGAGGGTCATACCGTCGTGTTCAGGGGATGTACCGTCGTGGTCTGGGGTCAGACGATGTTAAAAGTCCTTTTTTTAAAGTCTGCCAAAATTTTACATAACACAAGGTATTTACCAACATACAGTATTTTACATTCATTGTGAAAATTCCTGAACGAAAATATTTATTGCCATTACTCCTGCGCCGGATTAACAATGAAATTGATATATATATATATATATATATATATATATATATATATATATATATATATATATATATATATCGGTATGAAGGAGTGTTATAGTATATATACATCACTGTGTCTTCGTTAAGAGGTTTTATATAAATTTTATGTTTGGCCTGGGTTTCTCTTGGTCCCGTGACCATTCTCTCAGACACTACTAGTCAGACTCAAAGAAAACGGGTCTTTGAGCGCCGCCCGGCCCGGCCTGACCTGACCGTTCTCTCGGAACATTTGAGGTCTACAGAAAACGGATCTTTCCACCACGGGAAGGTAAACTTGCTCATTTTGATTTTCCCACCCTCGAAATCTTGGTTGATTCGTGAAGACTATGCCTGAAACGTTCATTGTCAATTATGTAGGTGATTTCGAAGACAGCAGTTGTAGATAGATAAGTTTTTATGAATTTCTAAACTGCCTTTTCAGTTTGATTTCAGAGGAGTAAAATGGAACCGACAAATAGAATATCAGATCTGATATGATAAAGTTCATTAAATTCTGAAAAAAAAAGGGAGATTGTACAAATGCTTATTTTTAACTTCATGTTGGATCTATATTTTTTCACATTATATTTTCGGGTTGTAAGAGATGGGTCCATTGTATATACGCTGCATGTTTAAGCTGCCCCAGATTAAATAATATAAAAAGCTTGGTAATGCTCTTAAAATATTATTCAAAACAAATGCATCTGCATCGCATTTCATATTTTACCCACTTCCCCCCTATTTCCACCCCCCTCCGACCCTCCCCTGTTTGCAGAGTAAATTGGCGATGAAGCAAATAGACCAGTTAAGTCGTAAGGTCAGGATGTGTTTTAAGAAACGCAGTTGCACCCCTTGTATGATTATATGATAGCCATTACGTAAATCTGGCTTGGGTGATGCTCTTGGGTAGGGTCGTCGTCGTCACCGTGAAGTGATGAAAGTATCGTACGAGATGAATTTTACGTCTGGCCGCGGCTCAAAAAGATGGCTGCCGGAATGCCAGGATTAGTTTATATATAGATAGATAGATAGATAGATAGATAGATAGATAGATAGATCAGGTGTGTGCATAGAGGGTGGGTGCAGGAGTTCAGCGTACCCTGGAAAGTTATATTTGGTTTTGTAGTTTGAAGATGATGGTCAACTTACCGTAACTGGAGGAGTTAGGTAACGTATACAAAAGGGGTGGGTGGGGGAGACTGTTGTACCATAATGGTAAGATTATCGTACCCAGCCATTCAGGCTATCGTACCTTGATGGGGAAAGAGTATCGAACGCGTGGGGCGAGAACATCGTACGATGGGTATATATATATATATATATATATATATATATATATATATATATATATATATATCCAACGTACGCGAGAAAGACGACCAAGAAATAAGACGATCCTACACGAGAAAATAAGACCATGGTTATACAAGAAATAAAGGCCAGTTGACACAGGAAATAAGAGCAGCTTACTGATGGATCGTATGCGTTGTACACAGGAAATTAGACAGTCGTTCGCAGGGGCAAAAGCATCGTTTACCTTGGCGGGGTGAGTTATAGTTCCCAAGGGATAAATCCGCAGTAGAATAAATCCGCGTATGAATCCCCATAAATCCGCGTATAAATCCCCATAAATCCACGTATAAATTCTCATAAATGTAGAAGGCTGTTGAGCCTCAGTGATGGCCAGGGAGTTTCATGTATCTGAACCCGCTTGAGCACGACGGTACGACCCTTGAGCGCGACGTTGCTACCCCCAGAGCACGACTATACGACCCTTGAGCACGACTGTACGGCCCTTGAGCACGACGGTACGACTTTTGAGCACGACGATACGACCCTTGAGCACGACGTTGCTACCCCAGAGCACGACGGTACGACCCTTGAGCACGACGGTACGGCCCTTGAGCACGACGGTACGACTCGAGCACGACGGTACGACCCTTGAGCACGACGGTACGACCCTTGAGCATGACTTGGCTATCACAGAGCACGGCGGTACACCCTTGAGTACGATTGTGCGACCCTTGAGCACGACGGTACGACCCTTCAGCACGACGACTGCTACCCCAGAGCACGACGCTACTGCCCTTGGGTTTGATGTCCTGGCATTTGACCATAACAGACCCCGAAGGTCCAGAATGACACTGGATGCTTGTGTCTTGTGTCATGGGACGGCATATCAGAACCTGAGTGACGTGGCATGAAAGGTATGTGTCATGTATCCGTAATGACAGTGGACACTTCCGTCACATGTGGAGAGTGACAGTGTCACGTGTCATGCGAGGAGGTGGTGGTGTCATGTGTCATGGGGCAAGGAGGTAGTGGTGTCATGTGTCATGGTGCGAGGAGGTAGTGGTGTCATGTGTCATGGGGCGAGAAGGTAGTGGTGTCATGTCATGGGGCGAGAAGGTAGTGGTGTCATGTGTCATGGTGCGAGGAGGTAGTGGTGTCATGTGTCATGGTGCGAGGAGATAGTGGTGTCATGTGTCCTGGGGCGAGGAGTTAGTGGTGTCATGTGTCATGGGGCGAGGAGTTAGTGGTGTCATGTGTCATGGGGCGAGGAGGTAGTGTCATGTGTCATGGGGCGAGGAGGTAGTGATGCCATGTGTCGTCCGTGGCAGTTGTGGTAGCCGACCGTCATGTGTCACGTGTCATAATATGGTCTCTGAATACGTGGCACGCGCGTGGCTGTGGGAGGAGAGTAGAAGGTGGGAGTGACATGCCTTTGGTGTGGGGGGGAGGGTGGAAATGAGGAGTGGTGGAGGAGGAGGAGGGGGTAGGGAGGGGTTGTTTACTAGAGGGGTAGAAGGGGGGGGGGAGAAGCCAGCCAGCTGGGGTTGTGGGTAGGGGGGAGGGGGGTTGAGGGGGGGTACATGATGGGATTCATGAAATATTAGGCAACACAGTGCTATTCCCCGGCTATAACTCCACCAGTGGTCAGATTTATACAGGACTAAGCCAGATTTTCCCCCCTGTGTCGTAGATTTATGGATGACTGTCACAGGGGGAATTTATGACTTGAAATTCATTATGTTCCGATGAAATGTAATTCCCCATTTTTCTTGTCTATTTGCAGGTGAGTGTAGAAGAGAGAGGGGAAGAGAGTGAGAGAGAGAGTGAGAGGAGTGAGAGGCAACAGATGGAGCCTGGTCCTCGCTCTTGTGTTGAGTACAGCCATACTGTATTACTTTATGTATTCTGCTGTATTCGTAGTCATTATGCATGTTGAATATTGATCTACAGTAACCTTATATATATATATATATATATATATATATATATATATATATATATATATATATATATATATACATTCCTATGAGTCCACGGGGAAAATGAAACACGAAAAATTCCCAACTGCACTTTCGTGTAATAATCACATCATCAGGGCGTCCTAGCTTCGTCTCTTCGATTTATATCAACTGACTCAAATATTTCTTTCTTGTGTCTCCCCTGATGATGTGATTATTACACGAAAGTGCACTTGGGAATTTTTCGTGTTTCATTTTCCCCGTGGACTCATAGGAATATCTTGATCACGCGCAAAATTGTGATCTTTTCCAATATATACATACATGTGTATATTATTTCCAGTGTGCTCTGCACTGCCCCCATGTCTCATTTTGGGGCAGAAATATTTTCCCATTGGTCCTTATCCTACGTCAGACGAGATATTGTTCTTACACCCACTGTGTAGTGGGGGAAAGAACCCCACTTTATACACTCCATTCCCACGCAGCAGGACGGTGTGGGTTGGTGGAAATCACCCACGGAAAAACACCTCCACATGCCGGACGTCTAAGCTGTAGTAGTTATAATAGCACTAAATAAGTGTCATTTGGAAAGGATTTTTAGTCCAGTGAGTAGAACGCCCTCGAGGAGGGTCTGGTGGAGGAATGTGTGGTGTTCTTTGACGTCGGAATGTGTTCTCAGTAGAACCCACACACAGAGTGAGTGAGTGAGTGAGTGAGTGAGTGAGGCCCCCCCGGGAATATCAGCTGAGTATTGAAAAGGGAGGATGTGTGTTGCTGGCCTTGGTTAAGTCTAAGAAGGTAAGGCACAACTCACAACCCCGAAGGTAAGGCACAACTCACAACCCCGAAGGTAAGGCACAACTCACAACCCCGAAGGTAAGGCACAACTCACAACCCCGAAGGTAAGGCACAACTCACAACCCCGAAGGTAAGGCACAACTCACAACCCCGAAGGTAAGGCA
>NC_092242.1:63181019-63203519 GCF_036320965.1 Panulirus ornatus
TGAATAAATGATGACTGGATTATTGATCTGGATACACGTGGGATCCGGAAGTGTTCAACACCATTGTTCCTGTCTGGTCTTGGTGTTGAGGCTGTGGGGCCTCGGTGTGTGTGTGTGTGGACCGTCCGCCCAGGCTTGTGGTTGGTCGTGTCGTATGCGACGTGTCATTGGACGAAGACGTGCTGGGGATAGCCAGCTTACCACCACCACCCCTTCCACACGGAGACACACCCATCCCTGTTACACCCTCTCCCCATCACCCCCCTTCCCTTTCCTTTCTTAGGAGCAGTGTCTCTCTCTCTCTCTCTCTCTCTCTCTCTCTCTCTCTCTCTCTCTCTCTCTCTCTCTCTCTCTCTCCCGGGGCCGGTAGGGGGTGTTAAGTGCATGTGCCGCATCTCGCTGCTTCGCTCTATGCCTCCATACCTGACGTGAGGCGGGCCTGGGTGGGGAAGGGGAAACAGTGGGAGATGGGAGAGGGGGGACAGGAAGGGGGAGAGGGTGGGGGGGGAGGGGAAGAGTGAGAAGCGAAGGTAAAAAACAAGAGGCAGGCAAGAGACTGCGGGGAGGGGGTAGGATGGTAGTGGGGGAGTGGGGTGGAGGGGGGAGAGGGAAGGAGGAGGGTTGGGGAGGGAGAGAGAGAGAGAGAGGAAGGAGGAGGGGGGCACTGGGTTGAGCGTTGACTAATGAGGTGTCAGGCGTGCCTGTGCAAGACATTATTATGTAGTGGGGGTGAGGGAGGGAGGCCGTGGCTCGGCGGCCACTCACTCCCCACTCCCCTCAACCCCCACCACACACACACACACACACACACACACACACACACACACACACACACACACACTGTCTTCCCTCCCCTCCTCACCTCCTCCTCCCCTGGTCAACACGACACCTCCAGGCCGGGGTGGCGGTGTCGTGCGGGGTCGCCCCGTCCTTCTCCATCACCCACAAACACACCGTCGTTATTTTACGTGTGTGGTCGTGGACGCAGAGCGCCCTGGGGACGACGACACGTCGCCAAACCCCCTGTCGCTGTCGCCGTCTTTCTTAGTCGCTTCCACGACACGACAAGGCCAGGACCGCCCCTCCAACACCCCTCCCGGTCATCGCCAAAAAAGCTTCGTCGTCCTCAGCTGACTTGGTTTGTCAGCAGCGGACACTCGTGTTTGTCGTCACGGAGCTTGATCGTGTATTGGCTGTGCCGTCAGCGAGTCTTATTGTCTGCGAGCATTATAGTTAGCGAGCCTTATCGTCAGCGAGCATTTATCGTCTGCGAACCTTATCGTCAGCAAGCCGTGGTGTCAGCGAGCATTATAGTTAGCGAGCCTTATCGTTTGCGAGCCTTATTGTCTACGAGCCTTATTGTCTGCGAGCCTTATTGTCAACAAGCCTCATTGTCAGCGAGCCTCATTGTCAGCGAGCCTCATTGTCAGCGAGCATTATCGTCAGCAGGTGTGCATTACCACGTCACACCCCTGTAGTTCCTCAGGGCGCCGTTGTGGCTGGGTTGTGGCACTCACCGCCGGACGCAGTTCGTCCTGTTTTGGATCGTCACCTCAACCCGGCCAGAACGACCGTCCTGGGGATAAAATACCGGAGTGTTGTGAATGTAGTACGTCCTGGGGGAAGAACACAACACACTGGCCGGCCGTGGGTTATGGCACAGTCCCTCCTGAGGGAGGGAAATAAATAGCTCCGTGCTTGTGGCTGTAGTTCTTCTTGGGGAAAAAAAAAAAAAAGAAACTGAATGGCTGTCGTCCATGATGGTGTCCGTCCTGGGAGGGGAAGAAAACCCCCTGGAGGGGTCGTTGCTGTGCCGTTGGTCGTCCTAGGTGAGGGGAAAACCCCTGGAGGGGTCGTTGCTGACGACAGTTGTCGTGCTGGGGGTGTGTGTTGGGGGAACAAGGTGCCCTCGGCTGGGTGGTGGTCATAGCCAGGCTCACCTGGACAAACCATTAAATATTAAAGCTCTGCGCCATGTTTTTTTTTTTTTCCTTTCTTTCTCTCTCTCTCTTTCTCTTTCTCTTTCCCCGCTTGTGTTTAAAGGTGGGGTGACAACTGCCAACTCCCCTCTTTCCACCCCACACCCCGCGACATCATGGGGTGGTTAGATTGCCCTCCCTCCTCCCTCCTCGTGGGTGTAGGTCACCCCAGTTACGTCACGGGGGGGAGTCGGTCGTCTCACCTGAGTGACGTCACGGATGTGCGCTCGCCTGGGTGACGTCACGGGTCTCACCTGAGTGGTGATGTCATGGGGGTGGGGGGTGTGTGTGGGGGTTAACCCGGGGTTGACGTCTTACGTGAAGCCACGGTTGGGACTTTCAGAGACCTTGTGTGGTGTCATGGGGCGTGGCTCACCTCAGTGAGGTCAAGAAGGAGGTCACGGGCGTGGCCGAGTGACCTAGGCCGGCTGGAGGTCAGCTGTGTGAAATATTCAGTGGGAGGCCAACAGCTTCATCCAGCTGCCCTCGACCCTCCCACGGGATCAGCTGTTATATCCAGCTGCAGCGGAGGCAGCTGCCTCCGGTACACCGGATATTGCCTCGCACTGACTGCTGCTCCTCCAGCTGCTGCTGCTGCTGCTGCTGCTGCTGCTGCTGCTGCTGCTGCTGCTGCTCCTCCTCCTCCTCCTCCTCCTCCTCCTCCTCCTCCTCCTCCTCCTCCTCCTCCTGCTTTTTGCCATTGTTCTGCTGCTCCTGCTGTTTCTACATTGCTGTTGAAACTCCGTAGCGGGAGGTCATCCAACTCAACCGTGGTGACTTGACTCCCATCTCATAGGCCTCTCTCTCTCTCTTACCCTGAAGAAGAAGCTGCTGCTGCTGCTGCTGCATCACCATCCTCGCCACCGTCACCTCCTTGCCACCACGGGTATCCCCTGTCCCCTGGGTCGCAGTTGGGCACCACCAGAACCGCATCATGGCACACACACACACACACACACACACACACACACACACACACACACACACACACACACTTCATGGTAGGTCTGCTTGTGGTCTGTGGAGGAGGGGGGCGACGTGAGTCGTCCACCGACCACAGGGAATTTTAGATGTGTTGTCTTTTCTTTCCTCGTGTGGGACGCCACCACCCTGGACTGCTCTCCCACACCCACGGTGTAAGCACAGCAGTTGGGTATTATACTAGAAAAAAAAAGAATAGTCCTTTTATTCCGTCGTGAGTTTAAGGGGGTCTACATCCCTTGACCACAGGGGTAGGACCCCTGGACAACACGACCCTTGAGCACATGACGGTACGATCCATGAGTTTCGAGCTTTGGATGCGGTTGAACCCGTGGTGAAGGGTCGTACCGTCGTGCTCCAGGGTCGTACCGTCGTGCTCCAGGGTCGTACCGTCGTGCTCCAGGGTCGTACTGTCGTGCTCCATGTTCAAGGTCGTTTCCGTCATGCTCAAGGTGAGGGGCGTACCGTCGTGTTCAAGGATAGTCGTACCGTCGTGTTAAAAGGATTTAGGTCCCCGACGGACGTTCAAGACGCCGAAGGGGATGGTGATTGGTTCCGCCCGCGCACCCTCGCCTCCAGCAGGAGGTTCCTCTCTCTCCCCCTGTGGCGTCGGCAGTTGGCAACTTGGAAGACACAAGTTTGCCTCGGGTCTCGCCGTATCAGAGTTGGTGCACAGGATTTTCATTCTCTCTCTCTCTCTCTCTCTCTCTCTCTCTCTCTCTCTCTCTCTCTCTCTCTCTCTCTCTCTCTCTCTCTCAGCGCCGCGGGGTAATTCAGAGCGTGTTGATGAATTGATTGATTATTATCATTATTGTACATGAAAAGTCCAGGTCTGCCCAGGTGGTGATGGGCGATGGCTCCCTCGTTGTGGTTTTGAGAGACTCCCGGTAGGGTAGGGTAGGGTCGGGTAGGGTCTTCAGGTAGGGTATGGTAGGGTCGGGTAGGGTCTTCGGATAGTGATGGTAGGTTTAGTGGATAGTGATGATGACGTCTGTGGAGTACTGGGTGTTGTAAGAGGTTGTGATGATAGGGTATCTAGGATCATGAAGAATTCCTTTAGGCTCCATATGCATGACCAGCGCTTCGTCTTGTCGCCGATGAGGTTTGCGATGTCGCGTCGCTTGTGTGTGTGTGTGTGTGTGTGTGTGTGTGTGTGTGTGTGTGTGCGCGTATTTTTCCCGCCATTTCCCACCCCACGCCACCCCGCCTCCCTTACCTTCCCTGCCTCCTCCCCCCCCCCCCCCCTATCGTTGTTTACGTTAGCACAACACGAGGATATAACGAACTGGCAATATCGTACGTTATCCTTGGGGGTTTGGATGCAGCCGGAGTAGACGACTGAAGTGTTTGGATTCAGTTATTAGAGTGGTTTAATTGGCTTCAGGAGAGTACACAAGAGCTGAAGTGGAATTACCCCCTCCCTCCCCCTGTCTCTCTCTCTCTCTCCTCTCCCTCTCTTCCCCTCCCTCATCCCCGGTACATGACTTAGCTATATCCCGAAGCACTTCAGTTACCCTCCAGAGGTATACCATTTTTTTCCTCCTCCCCGCCCCTGAGCAAGGTTTGTTTTTAATTACATGTGAAATTTTGGTTCTTGAGCTTCAGATGGTATATCGGCTACGCTCCAGTGTTAGGGGGGGAGTGAGGCGAGAGGGTAGAGGGAGGAACTCTCTCATCTCAATAGGCCTTAACAGGGTCAGAGGTCATGATGTAATACGAGTGGTCGTCCTCTTGAACTCTGGGTATGATCACCCATTCCTTTCGTAATCCTCCGAATTCCATTGCCCTCAACGCCCCCCTCCCCATGTTCTGCCACGCACCAACCTCCTCCTCCTCCTGCTCCTTCTCCTCCTCCTCCTGCTCCTCCTCCTCCTCCTCCTCTCTCCACCACTTCACCCCTCCCACCAACACTCCTTCCTCCTCAAGTAGGCTTGATCCCTCCTCGTTAGAAGTAGGAAGACACCATCGCCATCTTCTCTCAAGGAAGTTTCATATAAACATAAGGGTCTGGCTGGCCCAGCCCAAGCTATGAAGAAGAAAAAAAAAAAGAAGAAGAAGAGAAGTTTGTTGTGAGGAAAGTTTCGGGTGACGTGGTCGGGAGGCTTGGGGGTGTAGAGTGGGGTTGAGGAGGGAGGGAAGGGAAGGGAGGAGGGAGGGAAGGGAAGGGAGGAGGGTGGGAAGGGAAGGGAGGAGGGTGGAGAAGGAATCTCTAGGCTTGACCTGCCTCCTTGTGTGAGTTGGTCGACTGGGTTGGTCTTAGGAGTGTGGTGGGCACCGCAAGGAGACTCACCCACTCTCTCCACCTTGCCACACCCACACACACACACACACACACACACACACACACACACACACACACATACACACACGGGTGACCTGACCTGCTGTTGTGAGCCACGACTGTAAACTGTACTTGGTGTAAACCCAGGATAGGAAACGTGAGATGTAGTAAACCTAGGACAGGAATCTTAGGGTTCTGTAAACCCAAGACAGTAAACTGTGGCTATTGTAAACCCAAGACAGTAAACTGTGGCTATTGTAAACCCAAGACAGTACACTACGGGTGTTGTAAACCTAAGACAGTAAACTTTGGGTTCCATACACCCAAGACAGTAAACCGTGGTTGTTGCAAACTTAAGACAGTAAACTGTGGGCGTTGTAGACCTAAGACGACAGTAAACTCTGGGTATTGTAAACCTAAGACAGTAAACGTAAGGTGTCGTAAACCCAAGACAACAGACTTCAGCGTATTGTAAACTCAAGAGAATAAACTTTGGTGTGCCGGAAGTCCAGAATAACTTTGATATCATAATTAGACTCAGACACACACACACACACACACACACACACACACACACACACACACACACACACACACACACACACACACACATAACACAACACAACAGTTGTCAAACGCAGTTTTGGGCTATTGAATGTCTCCGTCTTAAAGTTGGAGTGTTGTCGTAGGAATTACGAGCTGTTGGGACGTGTGGTGCGGTGCGGTAATGAAGTGTGGCGTGGTGGTGGTGGTGGTGGTGGTGATGTGTGGTGTATCATATATCTTGCCGCAAGCAGCCCAGGCGACCAGTATGGGGCTGCCGTTCCTCCGTAAAACATCTCGTGTTTACATGTAGTGTTCGTGGTAGAGAGTCGTGCATAAATGTACGTGCGGACGTACCTGTAGATTATGCCTTAGCGTATGGGAATTAGAAGTTCGTATACGCTTTTATGTATTGGACGTATACAGGGAATTACAGAGATGCGATGTGTAGAGTTACAGTTACAGAAGACTGCCTATGTAAATGGTCAGATTTCCTCGTATTTCATTTACAAGGGTCAAGGTTTTTAGAGGTTCATTTACAGCGTCGGTGTCCTAAGCACTCATTTGCACAGTCAGGGACCTAGATTCAGGGACCTAAACTTCTGTTTACAGGGTCGGGAAATTTTAGGCCCTCATTTACTGGTTAAGGTTCAACGCACTAATTTACAGGGTGAGGGTTCTATAGTTGTGGGAGGCCGTATACTAGGGCGGCAGAAGCGACAGTAACAGAGGATGTGCGGGAGAGTGTGACAAGGGTTACGAGGGAGTGTGCGCAGCGGGAGGGAGTGTGGGGGGGCACTGGCACCACACTCTCCCTGCCTGCTGTAGTGGCACTCACCCTGGCTGGGCGGCACCGTGCGCACACACACACACACACACACACACACACACTCTGTGTCTCGCGCCCTCTCTCTCACTCTGCCCCGTTCGTCGCCAGGAGCCAGTCGTCTTGACTCGCCCGTGTCTGTTTTTGTTGACGTTCTGCCAGCCTACCCGGATCTGACGTGGATTCTTCCCCCGCATTTTTTTTTCTGTTGTCGTTCTTTTAACATTAGAGACTCTCGGATTACCTGATCTGATTCGAGAGCACAGAGAGTAATTTGAAAAGGACTTTGATAATCATTTATGAAAATAGCAGTGCAGAAGTACACGATGTATGTTGATATGTTTTGAAAAATACTGGATTGATTGTTGTTTTTGAGTTTTGATTCATTTTTGTAGCCCTTTTTTTCTAACGAAGGAAAGTTTTGAAAGTGAGGGTTTGTGATGTTTGTGAAGGAGTTTATGAGAAGTCAACGTGGGACGCGTGGAAGTGGACAGAAGATGACGACATCTCGCTGCTGTTGTGGGTTCGTCTTAATCCCCCAACACAACCAGGCCAGGAAGATCCAGTCTGCTGTGTTTGTAGTTTGTTTCTACCGTCTTATGTCTTGACGTAATGTCAGACATGTCTTGTGTACCAATTAAGAATGTGTCGTCAGCTGGTATGTATTTTGTTTCTAAGTTTGAAGTGGAAATTGTGAATTGTATTTTATGTATGAGAATATTTGTCTCTGTGTTTAGTGGCTCCTTGTGTGTATGTGTGTGTGTGTGTGTGTGTGTGTGTGTGTGTGTGTGTGTGTGTGTGTGTGGGGGGGGAGAGTTTTGCACTCATGGGACCCCATCTTGAATATTCTTTGCTGCCATACTTTTTTTTTTTGTAAACTTCTCTCTGCCCTCTGCATTCAGTTTCATTCTTCCATTCGTCCGCCATTCATGTACTGTAAAAGTACTTCTTTATCTTTTCTAACAAATTTTATTATTAGTTGTGTGACGCCGCGTCTGGTGGCCAAGTCGTGGCATCTTTTGAAGAAATGAGTAACCTCGTCCGTATCATGATGGCATAGAAACTTCCAAAGAGTTTGTGATCAGGTCACCCCTCACTCTTCCCTCCGCCGTGGTTCACAGATGTCTGGCCTCGTACCTCTCGCCCCGACTCGTCTCTCTTAAGCCAGGTAGTGTAGACTTTTACCGACAGTCCTCTGTGCTTCCTCCGGTGCGATGACCGAGCGTGAGAAGCGCATTCTAGTCTTAGGCTCAGATGCGATGGGATAAGTTTAATGAAAATTTCCGTACGCATTTTATTTGAATTCACTCACGTGTGTTTACGATACTACTATTACTACAACTACTACTACTAAGAATAATAACAACAACGATAATGATAATGATGATAATGATAAATTGTTTATAGATTCAACCCCAGCGAGAGGCTGAGAGTGTAGATATACTACAGACAATATGGATAAGGAGTGTGGCTGGTGGTGGGGTATGTGTTTAGGGATAGATTAATCAAACAGCCTTTGCACAGACATTAAGAAGTTGGAGGTGAGTCTGTGATGGTAGCGGTCTGTACGACGTCTCCTGTGGTTGTGGTGGCTTACTGCAGCCCTGGGGACGAGAGAACTCGGGTGGCATGAGTTGACGGTGGCGAGTATGTGTGTGTGGTGCCAGTAGCGTGTACTCCCGAACTCACGGAACCCATCTTTGTGTCCTGCTGGACACCACAGCGGAGGGGAGTGAAAGGCGGAGGTAAACCCCCATGGAAGCGAATAGCCCCACGACGCTCACGAGGGGGACGTCAACAAGTCATGGCTCTGTTGATGGTTGTTCACGGTCGACCAGTTGCGCGAGAGATTTGGTGAGGTGAACGAACGTGAGAACCAAGGGAGGAGGCCTCTGCGTCCTCTCAGGTCACAGGACGCAAGCAAGGCAGTGTGGATGGTCGTCGGTCAAGGAGGAGGGACTTCATACGCAACTAAACTGCTGAGAGTTGGTGGAACTTGGGACTGTCTCTGTTAACCCAATCAAAGACGAAACTTTCACGAGAGTGGGCTGGGGTCGTGGGGTCGTGGGATGGCCATGCCTCGTAACTCATTTTAGGGGGGACTTTTTGGCTTCAGTGTTAGGGGGGGAGGGATGGGGTCTAGACGTCTGAATTCTTCCAGTCACCGTGGTATTGTGATGGCTAGTGGTGGCGCTGAGGGGGTCGAACCAGCTCTAACGGGGGAGGGCAGCAGAAAACCATTATGATCTCGAGTGTCTGAAAGGGTTTGAGATTCTTTATGCGCCTTGATGATATGGAACCGTCTGGCTACTTGAGGTCCCGTGTACAAGTGACCCGGGGTGAGGGGGATGTGTTAGGGAGGGGTGGAAGGTAGGCCGGGCGGCAGGGGGAAGTCTCCGACAGACTGTTGCGAGGAGGGTGCTGATGAGTCGATCTCCTCCCTCATTAAGGGAGATGACTGACGCAGCGAGGGAAGGAGGGAGGGAGGGAGGGACACAGCTTGCTATATTTTGATCGCTCGACGCTTCCAGCATCCCGGCAACACCAGCTGGCATCTGGCTGCACCAGGTCCTGTAGCGACGTAGTGTGCGGTAGAACACCTTCGTTGCGAGTGTTTCCCTCACGCGGGACGTTCGTCACGGAGGTGGTGGTAGTGTAGCTGGGCGGTGGTGTGGTAGAGGGGGTTCCTTTCCCCTGGCTGGTCGGCTGCTGCGATAGTCCCGCTTCGTGCTGGCCTGTCCCAGGCTACGCAAAGGGGATGAAGGGTCGTCCGTGAAGGTGCGTGGTGCTGAAGTGGTTATCCCAGTCAGCCTCTGTGTGTGTGTCTGTGGAGAGAGAGAGAGAGAGAGAGAGAGAGAGAGAGAGAGACAGAGACAGAGACAGAGAGAGAGAGAGAGAGAGAGAGAGAACGCCTTCTATCTATTCTCTCCTTCTATCTCTCCCGTCCAGGTCTTTATCTCCTTGTCTCCCGTATCCTCATCCTTCCCTGTCCCCGTCCTAACACCCCCCCCCCCCACCACCACACCCACCCTGTCATAAACCAACCCCACTCCACCACCACCACACCGTCCGTCCCCCCCCCCCCCCCACCACCCCTGACCTCCGGTGGCAGCCGTCCTCATCAATTATTTCCACATTGAAAAATAAGATCATTGAGGAGATCGCCGAGCCATCGAGAGAGAGAGAGAGAGAGAGAGAGAGAGAGAGAGAGAGAGAGAGAGAGAGAGAGAGAGAGAGAGAGGTCAGTTCGTCAAATATTTACAACGCTGCGTCACAAGAGCAGTTCATAAACTCTTTTTATTTTGACAGTCAATTGTTGTCGGGAATTCGTTAATGGGACGACGGACACAGACACACACACACACACACACACACACACCTGACATGAATGGAAGCCTTGTGTCGCCTGATTAACGCATACGTTCTTCCCGAACGTATCCTCCTTTCCCCTCCCTCCCCTCCCTCCTCCTTCCCCTCTCTCCCAAGTTGGTTGATCTTCACCCCCCCGCCACCCAGCCCCCACCCCCGCAGAAGGTAACGAACGTGTCTGAATATTTTGTATCGTGTTTAGATCGCGGGATTATCCCCCCCCCCCTGGCGGGTGATGGGGGGCGGGAGGGGAGGGGGGGGAAGAACCTTGTCTAAATTCAAGGCTTTGGGAGTCCCTCTCTCTCTCCTCTCTCTCTCTCTCTCTCTCTCTCTCTCTCTCTCTCTGGGGGTGAGGGTTGGGGTCACAGCGCTGTGTTGCTCGCACCAGGTCTTGGCTCCTTCCCTTTGCGTGTAAAGATCCATTCCCCAGGACACACGAGGGGTCGAAGAAAGTATAATTTGGAGTGGACTCCCTCCCTCCCTCCCTCCCTCCCTCCCTCCCTCTCCCAGTCCCTGCTCCCTCCCCTCACACACACACACACACACACACACACACACAGAGGGCGCGTCCCTTGTCTATATCTGTTGCACTGTTATAATCGGGATTTGTCGGTCGTACGACGGGAAAAGCGAATTACGACAGTCGTATCATTCTGTGTTACGTCCTGGTTTCTGGACCCCCACGATCGGTGGGCGTTAAGCCACGTCGATCGAGAGGCTTCCCTTGTGAGAGAGAGAGAGAGAGAGAGAGAGAGAGAGAGAGAGAGAGAGAGAGAGAGAGAGAGAGAGAGTCAGAGAGTCGTACAGAAGTCTATCGGACAGACCTGACGGGCTGCCAGGGAGGACCGTACTGTCTATCGTACCCGACGGGCAGCAGACGGTAAGATTTGCGACAAGGAGGAGGTGGTGGTGAGAGGACGTTAAAGATTTCGTTGACGAGAATTCTGTAAGGAAAGTTTTGCGAGGTGGGAGAGGGGGCGTTCGCGTCCGCTCGTCCCCCTCCCTCCTCCTCCGCCTCCCTCCCTCAGAGCCGGAGACAAGTAGTGAGGAGCTTGTCTGTAATGCTACACAAGTTGGACATGAATTATTAATTTCTCGTATGCAAAATTTTCTCGCGAAAGACGAAGGAGAGAGAGAAAAAAAGGAAGAGTTTGTTTTTAAGGATATTATTATGAGGTGAGATGAGGCAAGGCTCTCAGGGACACTCACACCCTAATACTTCTTCTCCTGAAGGAGGGGGGTTTTTTTCTTCTCTCGAACCTGAGCCCACCACCCAAGCTCCCTTTCCTTCCCTTGGGAGCACGACCGTGCCAATCCCATAGATGGTACGGCTTGACCTTCGACCTCACCCTGAAAGGTCGTATCTAAGGCTGAGCCATCATATACAAGGGTCGTACCGTGTCGTCCCATGAAGAGGTCGTGCTGTCGTTCTCCAGAGATCGTACCAAGGTGTTCAAGGGTCGTACCGTCGTGCTCAGAGATCGTACCGTCGTGTTCATGGGTCTGACTACACTCCCCTTTTACCAAACAGAGGCGTTGTTGGTACTGGTCACACCGACCCTGTGTTTCAAGCGAGTTGTCAACCGATAACAGAAAAAGTGTATCAGTAAATAAACAGAACGAAAACGACGACGACGAAGAAGAAGAAGAAGATGGGATAATGTCTCTTGTGAAGTTGATCTTTCCGGTGTTGACACAAGGTAGAAGGTGATTACGGTGAGCTGATTTAATTTTCGGGAGTCGTCATTCGTGATTGTCATGTGAGAGGATGGGGCGAACTTAAGGGATCCACACCAGTCTTAAACCCTTTGATAAACGCGACGGTACGACGACCCCTTCTTAAGCGCGGTGGTACACGACCACCTCCCTTGGGCTTGATGACCTCCCTCACTTTTAACCTTTCACATGACCTCTCATGGGGTCAGGTCGGAGGAAGGAAGGGATGGCATACAAGTCAGGGAGTTCGTACTACACTGTCGTGACGTTGAGGGACACCAAAACAGACGAGAGTGCCGTGCGTGCACAGTGGCGTCCGTAATTCGTAGTCCGTCGCGCGAACACGACGGCGTTACTGGAGTCGCGGCGTCGGGAGGAGGGAGGGAGGAGGAGGAGAAGGGGCGTCCAGTACCCGTGGGAGGACATCAGGTGATGTCATGAAGTTTGTGTTTTAGCCGCCGTAAATCACGACTGGGGGGACACTTTTAGTCGGTTTTACGAGCAAGTTATGTGGAAAAATGCTCGTCGAGATGGATGGCGCTGGGGAGCGTCGTATATTAAGGGCGTGGGAGATCGGCCCGCTGCTGCTGCTGCTGCCTGCCTGCCTCTCTCTCTCTCCCCTCCACCCACCAGCCCCAGCCCCGCACCCTCCCTCCCTGCCAGAAGTTGTGGGGAATGTGGTCTGGTTACCGAGGGAGCTGAGGTCAGGCTGATAGGTTCCTTATCGTGCAGTTTACTGGCTGCTCCGCGAGCTGGCTGCCTGCCTGCCTGGCCTCCTCTCCCCCTCCCATGGTGCAGGGTGGGGAGGGGGAAAGGGTGTTTCGTGCAGGGGGGAGTTAGAGTGTGTGGGAAGGGGTAGCGTGGGATCCCGGAGTGGATAGGAAGGTCCGGGAGGGGAGAGGGGGGAAGAGTATTCACTCCCCACCACGACACCCACACTGCAGAAGTCTCGCAGGCCCAACCACACTCGCCACCGCTGCCACCACCACCACCTCATCAGATCCCTGACTCCTCTCCCCCCCCCCCCCCCCCAACCCTACCTGCACCGCCCCGGAACGCGATCCGGAAGAAACGGTGGGGAAAAAGTCGGGTTGCTAGGGGGAGGAAAGAAGCCACGTTGCATTTATCATGAACTGTGGAGACGCTGAGGGACAGCCAAGCCCAGATGGCGGGTTCTGGCTGGTTGGCACTCTGCCTCCCTCAGGGTGGCACTGTGCCTCCCTCAGGGTGGCACTGTGCCTCCCCAGGTTGGCACTGTGCCTCCCCAGGTTGGCACTATGCATCCTCCACCAGGGTGGCACTGTGCCTCCTACCCCAGGTTGGCACTGTGCCTCCTACCCCAGGTTGGCACTGTGTCTCCTCCCCAGGTTGGCACTGTGTCTCCTCCCCAGGTTGGCTTTGTGCCTCCTCCCCCAGGTTGGCACTGTGCCTCCTCTCCCAGGTTGGCTTTGTGCCTCCTACCCCAGGTTGGCACTATGCCTCCTCCCCAGGTTGGCTTTGTGCCTCCTACCCCAGGTTGGCACTGTGCCTCCTCCCCAGGTTGGCACTGTGCCTCCTCCCCAGGTTGGCTTTGTGCCTCCTACCCCAGGTTGGCACTGTGCCTCCTACCCCAGGTTGGCACGTGTGCCTCCTCCCCCAGGTTGGCACTGTGCCTCCTCCCCCAGGTTGGCAGTGTGCCTCCTACCCCAGGTTGGCACTGTGCCTCCTACCCCAGGTTGGCACTGTGCCTCCTCCCCCAGGTTGGCCCTCTCCCAAATATGATATTATTTTGGAATGCATTTTTACTTCCTGAGCTTCAATATTGTGGACGTTGCTGGGGGTGTGGGAGCCTCACTCTGACCCCGTACCTGGGGTGTTCTGGGATTTGAAACCCTTGAGCACGACGGTGCGACCCTTGAGCACGACGGTACGACCCTTGAGCACGACGGTGCGACCCTTGAGCACGACGGTACGACCCTTGAGCACGACGATATGCGACCCTTGAGCACGGCGATATGATCCTGAAACACACACAAAAAAAAAAGAATAAAGAAAAAAAAAAACGCGCGAAAGGTTTCCTACTTTCTGTAACAGAAAACGGCTCAAAGGTTTATCACTTTCTGGGTCAGAAAATGGCTCGAAGGTTGCTCATTATAGGAGATGTTTTACCCCCTCGAGAACGTGTCTTCTTGAGTCGCTCCATCATTATGGTGTTGGCAACACATCCCCAATCGCCTCTAGCGCCACTCCCTTCCTCGCGGAGAAGGGGCTCCTCCCTTGTTGTTGCAGACGGGGGAGGTCATGGTGTGGCACGCGTTGCCAGGCGTACGTTGAGGGATCAGCTGATGCTCGCCGTCCGTCCGTCCGTCCGTCGTCGGGAGTCGAACCCTGGAGATGCATGAAACGCACCAGACTGTATGTCGTATAAAGCTGGTTTTTCCCGGTTTGGATTTGGTCTGAGTTGAATTTCCCCCCTTATGAAAGGGTTAACCTGGTACTTTAACTCGGATTTTAACTCGAGGAAAGTTCCAGCTCTGCCCATGAAGCTTAATGGAATGGTCTTTATATATGTTTATATATATTTTCCGAACGGTATACCAGTCTATATATCACGCTCCCGGTCGCTAGGCTATACTGCACTGCAGGCGGCGGCACCGGTGTCCAGCGCTCCATCCTGCCAGCGAACTGAGGTCCCTCTCCTGTTTACACACACTTGGCGCTAGGTATTTCACAACGAGTCTGCTATTTTCTTTTTTTTTTTTGCGAACTTTCTCTTTTTTTTTTGCGCCAGCGGTGGAGTGGTTAGAGTGGAGAACGGAGGCTGTAGGATGGTAGATGAAATTTAAACACTAGGGGAGGGTATTGTGGGGGTGAGGGGTGGAGAAATGGAGGTCCACATCAGACCCGGGGTTGCTGGGGGCTCCGTTTGCCTCTGAGGGAGGGAGGGACGGAGGTGTGGTTCGACCGGTGTATAGAACAGGCGAAGCGGTCACGCCCACAGTCGTCACTGAGCCTGAGTGCATCCTGCAGGAGCAGTGGTATCGGGTGTCGCACGAGGTCGAAGGCCACGTCGTCGCTGCGCGCCGCAAAAGAGTCGTACCGTCCCGCTCGGCAGCGGTTGTGCGGCCGTGCCCCCGGGGGGGGGGGTCGTACACAGTCGTACTTCGCGGTTGTGCCGTCCCGCTCAAGGTGTCCGTCACGTCTCATTCAAGGGTCGTGATAGTCGCACTGAAGGTGTCGTAACGTCTTAAATCAAGGGTCGTAATGTTGTTGTACTCAAGGGTCGTGCCCTCGTACCCAAACAGAACAGTAGAATCCTATGGAAAAAAAAAAGAATGATTCTAGAATCTTCGCATAACTGGAGTTATTATAATTATTTTTCAACCATCCTCTGAAAGCTTTTCAGAGTTGGTGAAGTATGTTGTGAATTATAACTTCGTTGTATTTATAGGTCTGGCCTCCTCAGCCAGCTGATAACAGATTGCGAAGCTTTTGGATTTATAGTGAGGGATTCGCTCTCTCTCTCTCTCTCTCTCTCTCTCTCTCTCTCTCTCTCTCTCTCTCTCTCTCTCTCTCTCTCTCTCTCTTCTCTCTCTGTTTAGTGTTCTAATGGCCGGGTCTTTGGTAACAACCCCAGGAAAGTGGGTTGAAAACTGTCGCTCGCGTGAGCCGATGATGGGAGCGGGGTTGTTAACTCACCAGGTGGGCGGGGGTTGGGGGGTTGTCCCCTCACACACTCTGTGAGTGGCTATGGTGGGGCCCTTCACACACTGGGTAGGCGGTGGTGGGGGACCCCCATCGCACACTGTGTGGGCGGTCGTGGGGGAGGTGGGCGCCTCCTCTCACACACCATGGGGACTCTCACACTCCAGGTGGCTCCCTGGCCCCCCACCCTCTCACCCCACACACGCACCATATAACCCGGCTCCCAGGCTCTTTGTGTTTTACCCTCCCTACCATCACAGGTCAAGTGGGTCAGTAAATGTGTCGTGTTGATCACCAGAATGCTCCTCCCTTTCCCTCCCTCCCTCCCTCACCGCAGTGTCGCCGCGTCGTCACCCAAGCTCAAGCATCATTGGGTCAGTGTGGGTGACAGTGCTGTAGTGAGAGTGAGTGGTCGAGAGGGGGCCGTTCCGTGTAGGGATATTTCGGCCGGCCATCTGTTGTCCTCATGCTCGTCCAGAATGTAAATTGCTCTCCGTCTGTCTCGCCCGTCACTCCTCCTGGTTTTCAGGTATTGCTCCAGGGTGTCTAAAGCTACCCATTGATCTTGCTCGTCTCTCTTCAGCGGTATCAAGTATCGCTCTAGTCAAAAGGTGAGGTGGATCGTCCAGGCGTGTTTATTGCCACCTGTTTGTCTTGCATACCACTCTCACTGGTGCTAGATATTGGTGTGTAAGGGTTGACTGAGGTAGACCAGGTCATGAGGACATTACTGGCCAGTATTGATCACCAACTCTGGGGTCAAGGGGTAAAGTATTGTCCCAGAGAGAGAGAGAGAGAGAGAGAGAGAGAGAGAGAGAGAGAGAGAGAGAGAGAGAGAGAGAGAGAGAGAGAGTCGAATAAGCCACTTTGGTGTGACCTTGCAGTGCTACCTCCACCCCCATCTCGTCCATGTCTACAACTTCGCTGCAGACTGACGATATCAGCTGGTCCTCTACAACCCTGCGCTACAAGAGGCTGTCGGATCCCCTCCATACATCTTCCCCATAGAATCACGGTCAACGGAGCCTTTTTTCATCCCCCCCCCCCACTACGGGAGCCCCCAGATCCGCCCCCGTACATCATGATGAATGGCCCATCTTCAACGGTCCGCCACAACAAGATCCCAAGTTGTTATTGATCATCGTAAAGGCCATATTGGCGGTCGTCCCTCCAGATCTGACCTTCTTATGTTACCATCAAGGCCTGATCGGCTCTCTCCAACCCCTTCCTTCCTTCCTTCCTTCCTCTCCTCCCCCACTTCCCCACCCCCATCCCGAGCCAAAGAAGGGATCATGGGGTCGACGCAGCTCTCACGCCGAAGCAGCAAGTTTTTCTTTTTTTTTTTCTTTTTTCTTTGCCCCACCCCCATAACGCGAGTGGTGGAGAGGGAGGGGTGCTGGTGATGGGGTTATGATGATGGGGTTGTTTGGTTGGCGGTGTTATTGGGGGTGGGGGGGAGGAAGTGCCGTGGTGCATGAAGGAAGGGGGCTTCATGTGAGTGTGTGGGAGGGGAGGGAGTGTACAGGAGAGGAGGACCTGTGTGTGTGTGTGTGTGTGTGTGTGTTTTGAGGGATAGAGTGAGGCCTTGGAAGTATGTAGGAGGGACTTGAGTGTGTTTGGAGGGAACGCATTGTAGGATGTATTAAGGAGGGATCAGAGTGTGTGGATGGACAGTATGAATGTTAGAGTGTAGAGGGATGGTCTCAGTAGGATTGATTAGGATTCAGATTAGAATGTGGGAGGAGGAGAGGAGAGACAGTAGGATTGATAAAGGGGTTTGGATTATATTATGGCTGGGAGGAGGAGGAGGAGGAAGTCGTAGAATTAATCAGATGTGAGATTAATATGGATGACCTGATCTTTACCAGCCTCCGGGGGGAAGACAGGGGCACACCCCCGCCATTCACCTATACCCGAGATGAACCTTAAGAGAGAGGGAAAAAAAAAAAAGCAGAGGGAATAACCCACAATTAATACTGTAGCAACAGAGGCCATTCGTGATCTTCCCTACCCGGGCGTGCGCGTCTGTGTTGAGACAACACACACACACACGGGGGCTGTTGACATAACGCCACCAGACTTTTCCCGACTGATGGAGTTTAAGAAATGGCGAGGAAAACGTTGTTGAGTGACGTCACACGCGAGGCCACGAGGTAAAGGAAAACATGTGGTGAGATGTCAAGGTTTGGATCAGTACACACACACACACACACACACACACACACACACACACATTCGGGCTCCCGTGATTTTAGTGGTTAGCGTCGGAGACCGGGTTCGAATCCTGGGCACGGCAGAGGACCCACAGTCAACCCAGCTTTTCATCTTCGCCTCGGGGCTTCTCAGTAAATGGGTACCAGACTAATACTAGGGTGTGTGTTATGTGTGTGTACACATATATATATATATATATATATATATATAGGAGTAAAGACATGGTTACATATGTAGATACAGGGCTTAGAGACGCGAACATAACCTCTCTCTCTCTCTCTCTCTCTCTCTCTCTCTCTCTCTCTCTCTCTCTCTCTCTCTCTCTCTCTCTCTCTCTCTCTCTCTCTCCACACACACAGTAGTCACATACACACGGCGTCGATTGAGTCAGCCTGGGAGGGAACCTGGACAAACTGAAAAGTTGGTCTGATAAATGGCCGATGAAATTTAATCTGGGTGAGTGCACAGTAATGAGGGTGGGACACGGCGGAGGCCAGACCTCGCAGGGACTGTAATCTGGCGGGAAACAAAGTACAGGACTTTGTGTTCAGATAAAACTTAGGAGTGGACGTTGTGCCTAATCTGTCGCCTCAGCTCCGCGTTAGTACAGCTTGTTGAGAACAGGCACGAACTGGTAGACTCCCTCACCAAACTTGGAGGTCAGTAGACTCCGTCTTCAAACTTCGAGGACAGTAGACTCCCTCTCCAGACCTGGAGGTCAGTGGGCTCCGTCTCCAAACTTGGAGGACAGTAGACTTCGTCTCCAGACATGAAGGCCAGTGGACTCCGTCTTCAAACTTGGAGGACAGTAGACTCCCTCTCCAGACCTGGAGGCCAGTGGACTCCGTCTCCAAGCTTGGAGGACAGTACATTGAGAGGCTGAGTGTTTGCAGATTTATCAGACGCGGAAGAGAGAAAAGAAAGGGGCAAGCCTGATCACACAGCATTCAAGTTTCGGTTAGACGACGTCAGCATTAACCAGTCCCTCGAGATGCACCAGTGACAAGAGTGACCAGAGCACAGGACGAGGAACAAGGCAATGAATGAGCTCGTTAGGAAAAAAATAAAAGGGGGACGTACAGACCTGGTCTTCTCGTAGTGCGTGGGTGACGGATGGGTCGGGGGTAACACTGTACGGGGACACTGTAACGAGTGTCGGCTATATACTGGTGCTGGAAATGGTTCTGGATGGTGGAAGAAGAAGAGGAAAAAAAAAGGAAATAGTTGAACAGATGTAAAACTTCCCCCCGCCACCGCCACCACCACTTCGGTGCGGTAGAAATAGGTGATCACACACACACACACACACACACACACACACACACACACACACACACAGAGAGAGAGAGAGAGAGAGAGAGAGAGAGAGAGAGAGAGCACCGTCGGGAGGGGACCAGAGTTGTTGGAATTACTCTGCAGGAAATTTTACTGGCAAAGTTTTCCCTTCATCCCCTGTCCTGTTGATCATGGGTTCTCCAGGGTGGGGGTGGGGGATTAGGGGAGGGGGTCTGTGTGGTCTGTCTCTGGGGGTTGGGTAAGGGTGGGGTCTGTCTCTGTGGGGGTGGGTAAGGATGGGGTCTGTCTCTGTGGGGGTGGGTAAGGGTGGGGTCTGTCTCTGGGGTGGGTAAGGGAGGGGGACGAGTCGTGGATCTCTGCTAAGGGAGGGCTTAGGAGGACTGATGCGGAGAGAGAGAGAGAGAGAGAGAGAGAGAGAGAGAGAGAGAGAGAGAGAGAGAGAGAGAGGAGTGTGGGCCAGGGTGATCCAGTCGACTGTTCTGGTCCTCAGGCCGCATAATGAATTCCCCCTCACCCACCAACCCCAAACCCCCCTTCACTGCAGGGAGAGAGAGAGAGAGAGAGAGAGAGAGAGAGAGAGAGAGAGAGGCAAGCAGCCACACCTTTATGTTCCTCCTCCCACAGTGCACACCCGCATCGCCCTCATATATATATACCCGGTTATACCCATCTTTTTCTCGTCCTTGTATGTCCAGCAGTATGTCCCGACGGGGTATACCTCTATATTCCGGTGGCTGTTATACCTGTCAGTATACTCCACTGGCCGGTATACCTCTCAGTCCCTCACGTCCCCAGTGTTCCCCATGCCCCAGTCTTCCCCATACATACCCCGGCCATCATCCCAGGCCCTCCAGCACTCAGTATCCCTATACACCCTTCCTCCTCCTCCTCCTCCTCCTCCTCCTCACGTCCTAGATCATCTTGCCTCACCATCCCCTCCCTCTTCTAAACTCGTGTACAGCATTGTATTCCCGCCCGTAAATTTCCCCACAGTCAGAACGGGCGTCATTGTATCAGAAATCTGGTAGAAAGATTACCTTTATGACTGTGTGTGTGTATATATATATATATATATATATATATATATATATATATATATATATATATATATATATATATATATATATATATTCTTTTCTTCTTTCATACTATTCGCCATTTCCCGCATTAGCGAGGTAGCGTTGAGAACAGAGGACTGGGCCCTTGAGGGAATATCCTCACCTGGGCCCCTTCTCTGTTCCCTCTTTTAGAAAAAAAAAAAAAAAAAAGTGAGAGGGGAGGATTTCCAGCCCCCCGCTCCCTCCCCTTTTAGTCGCCTTCTACGACACGCAGGGAATACGTGGGAAGTATTCTTTCTCCCCTATCCCCAGGGATATATATATATATATATATATATATATATATATATATATATATATATATATATATATATATATATATATATATATATCCAGATGAGGGAGTCATCACCGTCTTTAGAGATGTATTCTCTGGTGTACAAAGGAATTGGTTGTGTGTGTGTGTGTGTGTGTGTGTGTGTGTGTGTGTGTGTGTGTGTGTGAGGTGAGGGAGATGGGGTCTGCCAGCGCTTCGTACCACGCGAGGTCTGAGTAACGCGAGAAAGAGAATGTATATGATATATATATATATATATATATATATATATATATATATATATATATATATATATATAATATTTTTATTATATTTGATCTCTGTTTCCCGCGTCAGCGTGGTAACGTGTTTGTGTCTGTGTGTGTGTGTGTGTGTGTGTGTGTGTGTGTGTGTGTGTGTGTTTATGTAATTACCATTTATATATATTGTTCAGGGGCGCGGGTTATGAAAAGTCATACATCGCGCAGTATGAGGCTGTAGTCACATCAAGAATAATACATCAGGTGATGTATTATGCAATATACGAGAGTGTTGTATTTAACGCTGGTGAGCACTGGGGGTCGATCCCCCGGTCATGATGATGGTGGTCGGGCATTCCAGCCGGGCCAGTATACAAGGAACGTCGGAACGTATCTCCCCCTTGATGATGATGTGATCATTACACGAAAGTGCACTTGGGAACTTATCGTGTTTCATTTCCCCCCCCATGGATTACAAGAAATGTATATATATATATATATATATATTGGAAAGGATCACAATTTTGCGCGTGATCAAGATATTCCTATGAGTCCACGGGGAAAATGAAACACGAAAAGTTCCCAAGTGCCCTTTCGTGTAATAATCACATCATCAGGGGAGACACAAGAGAGAAATATAACAGTCAGTTGATATACATCGAAGAGACGAAGCTTGGACACCATTTGGTAAACATGTGATTGTGATGATGTGATTATTACACGAAAGTGCACTTGGGAACTTTTCGTGTTTCATTTTCCCCGTGGATTCATAGGAATATATATATATATATATATATATATATATATATATATATATATATATATATATATATATATAAACACTAAAGGAATGAGATCATATCAGGATGTATTCGAGAAACTTTCAGAAGGCAATTATTGGGGTGTTCCCCAGAGGTGGCGTGATGGCGCGGGAGGGAGGGAGGGAGGGACGGAGCCAGAAACTTACTGTGGGGGAGAGAAATATCGCATATCACTGTGGGTAAGAGAGAGAGAGAGAGAGAGAGAGAGAGAGAGAGAGAGAGAGAGAGAGAGAGAGAGAGAGAGAGAGTTAACGTCTCACTGTGGAACTTTGTGGTTGAATTACATCCGTTATTACCCATGAAAATGAGGCCGAATGTCGAAGTGGGTCGTTAATAATCACCTACGAAAATTTATCATGGTAATTTACGCCAGGCAGTTGCTAACCACCTTGATCACCATACTACTACTACTACTACTACTACTACTACTACTACTACTACTACTACTACCACCATTACTACTACTACTACTATTACTACTACTGCTACGACCCTTGGGTATGATGGCGTGACCTTTGACCCGGCCTGTAATGGTCAGGCCATCGTGCACGAGGGAGGGATGGAGGTAGGTGAGTTACAGTCGTACTCGCTCAGGGGTCGTCATCAGAGGTCGTGCTCAGGGGGTCGTACTCAGGGGTCGTGTCCCGTCGTGTCCTAGGATCTGTAAATGTGAGGAACTTACGAGAATGTGACCTGCATCTTGTTGGTCATGCGTCCATAGGTGTAGGACAGGGATAGATAGATAGACAGATAGATAGATAGATATAGATAGATAGACAGAGAATTAGTTCAGTGTCCCACTATTTCTCCTCTCGTGTTCACATTGTTACCTCGTCAGTGGGCCCAGCCATGCCTAGCATAGCTAGGAGGAGGAGGGTGGGGGACGATTCCTCAGCTCGTATGTACGTAAGACTAAAGCATTTAATTCTTTATATTCAATATACCTCAAGGGGTCGTCCATCCGTTATTCATTTTTTTTTTATTCTTTTTTTTTCTTTTTCTTTGAAAGCGCCTTCCTGTCGAACCCGTGTGCCGGGGTTTCACGTGCAAGGGTTCGACACCAGTCTCCCATCGCCCAGAGCGTCCGGGATGGGCAGACAGAGAGGACAAAGAAAAAAAATGTTCACGGATGAAAAATTTAGGAACCTTTTACGTT
>NC_092242.1:63208519-63226019 GCF_036320965.1 Panulirus ornatus
TTTGAAAGGTTCGTCCGCTAATGGCGAAGGTGTGTGTAGGATGCGGGAGGGAGGGACGTAGGGAGGGATGGAGGGCCGGGCCGGGCTCTGTGTGTGTGTGTGTGTTGGTGTCACAGACGGACACAAATGAGAGTCTGGCCTGAATATGTTTTGATGCGAGGGGCAGATTGGACTAGCCAGGATGTGTCGAGGTGTAATGGGGAATTAATGTGATGTATGAGTGAGTTCTGGCTCGGGTGGTGTCTCATGTGTGGGTGGGGAATGTGTATTGTGATTAGTATGGACTTCTGTATATTGTAAGTCTTGTGTTCGCAAAAAAAAAGAAAATGGAACGTATATAGCTGTATGTCGACAATGTTTCTTGTGTTAAAGTATCTGAACACATGTATAGGTGTGTGTGTGTGTGTGTGTGTGTGTGTGTGTCTGTGTCTGTGTCTGTGTCTGTGTGTGTGTGTGTGTGCACGTCTGAGGGAATGGAAAGAGGGGAAGGGAGGGATTAGGGTGGGGAGCGAAAGGAGAGAGGGAGAGATATAGAGGTGTGCGTGTGTGTGTGTGTGTGTGTGTGTCTGTGTGTGTGTGTGTGTGTGTGTGGGTGGGTGGGTGGGGGAGGGAAAAGTAAGGGAGGAGAAGAGTTAGTTGTTAGAGGGAAGGAGTGAGATGGAGTGAGTGGGGGTGGGAGGGGGTAATAATAATTGCCTGCCTGGGAGCTGGGTCATGACCTCTGGCGACGTTAATAGCGAATGACTTATCATCCTGCATGTTTGTTGACAGCCTGTATAACCATCATGCGTTGCTGGTCGTGACATGAGGGAGGGAGGGAGGTAGAGAGAGAGGGAGGGAGGGAGAGAGAGAGGGAGGGAGGGAGAGAGAGGGAGGGAGGGAGGTAGAGAGAGAGGGAGGGAGGGGAGGACATGATTTGCTTTTCAAATTCTCCGACATGAATCATTTGCGGTATGCATTTTGTTTTGTGAGAGTCGTGAATAATTTGTGCCACATAAGTTGCCATTAAAATATATATATGTTTATATATTTTTTTTTTACGTAAATAGTATTATAATCGTTTGGTTTACGGGGCTCTGGGGCGCGTCAGTAACGGGTTCTGTTGTAAAATCAGGTCACTCGTGATCTCGTACGTGGATTAGATAAACATTGGATGTTTTGATTAGTCATAGATGATTTAGATTTAGATTTTGAGAGAGTCTGTATCGCCTGGTGTATGGTAGGGCGCCGATCATCCGTTTTCTTTCATAAATCCGTCTTCCAGTTTTCCTTTCCCACTGTATAAGTTGTCCCCTTGGTCTCGGGTGTGTGTGGCGACCTCTGAATAGAATGTATATATATACATTGTCTTATTAAGACCTGTGTTGAAGTCCATCCGTGAGATGTGTCCATGTTAGAGGTTAATGTAGTTATACATAGTTACGGTTCACACACCCTCGGGGTCACCCCTCGTTAGGGAGGAGCTGTTCAGTCGTGATGGTGATGATGATGATGATGGTGATGATAATGATGATCATGGTCATAATAATGATAATGATAATGATGATGATAATGATAATGATGATGATGATGATGGTCATAATGATGATGATAATGATGATGATGATGATGGTCATAATGATGATGATGATGATGATGACGTGGCGTGAGGTCACGCTCCAGTAGATTACACAGAGATTACTCGATATTGGAAGGGACTTTAGAGGGAAGGGGGAGTGGCTCAACCCCATGACCCATCAAAGGTCAGGGGTCAGTGGGGTGGGGTAGGGGGGGGGACCAGTTGACTACACTGTTTCCTGGGGGGGGGGGGGGGCAAAGCTTAAAGCTTCGTCACCTAAGCTGTATAAAGCTTGATGGAAATTGAAGTAGATGGAGGTAAGTACATAGTTGTTTATTATTATTATTATTATTATTATTATTATTATTGTTGTTGTTGTTGTTGTTGTTGTTGTTGTTGTTTTTCTTGTTGTTGTTGTTGTTGTTGTTGTTATTAATGTGGGGAGACTAGAAGTCACTGTGCACACGATTAGCCTCTCTCTCTCTCTCTCTCTCTCTCTCTCTCTCTCTCTCTCTCTCTCTCTCTCTCTCTCTCTCTCGCAACGCGTATGATCTCCTCATCTCCTGAAGAATGTGTGGGAGATGTATATCTCTCTCTAACCTCGCGAGCAGGACGCTACGACCCGCCGGTGTAATGTGACGACCCCGGGACGCGACTGTGTGCCATAATCCATATGTGGGTGTGTGAGGATACGACCCCTCCGAGCACGACGGTACGACCCAGGATAGAACGTAACCACTGTGGAACGCAAAGGGACGACGACCCTTGAATAGGACGGTACGACCCAGGATAGAACGTAACCACTGTGGAACGCAAAGGGACGACGACCCTTGAATAGGACGGTACGACCCAGGGTAGAACGTAACCACTGTGGAACGCAAAGGGACGACGACCCTTGAATAGGACGGTACGACCCAGGGTAGAACGTAACCACTGTGGAACGCAAAGGGACGACGACCCTTGAATAGGACGGTACGACTCCTTGGGTAAAACGTAACCACAGTATAACGCAAAGGGACGACGACCCTTGAATAGGACGGTACGACCCAGGGTAAAACGTAACCACAGTATAACGCAAAGGGACGACGACCCTTGAATAGGACGGTACGACCCAGGATAGAACGTAACCAC
The DNA here is from genome assembly GCF_036320965.1 of Panulirus ornatus. NCBI lineage: Eukaryota > Metazoa > Arthropoda > Malacostraca > Decapoda > Palinuridae > Panulirus > Panulirus ornatus. The sequence goes on from NC_092242.1 coordinate 63,211,209, forward strand.
TGTGGAACGCAAAGGGACGACGACCCTTGAATAGGACGGTACGACCCAGGGTAGAACGTAACCACTGTGGAACGCAAAGGGACGACGACCCTTGAATAGGACGGTACGACCCCTTGGGTAGAACGACCTGGCGCTTTGACCTTGACTGGTCTGGTCTGGTCTACGAGAGAGAGAGAGAAGAGAGAGAGAGAGAGAGAGAGAGAGAGAGAGAGAGAGAGAGAGAGAGAGAGAGAGAGAGAGAGCTATACCAGTTGCAGGTTTTAAGCTGCATATCTCGGTGGGATCTTGTGATGTGTAGCGGCGTCAGAATTTTCCTCCTGCGTTGTCTGTTCAATGATGCGCGGGGAGCAGACACTCGGGAGTTTCTGGCACGTCTGTCTGTTGGAGGTTCTCCTGTGGAGCGTGAACGTAATTCCCCCAACGCTTCATTGCTAGGCACTTGCAGTAAGAGCAGTCGGTGGGAGGGGATAAACCTCTTTAGGCCCATCAGCCAATCCCGTTGCACGTCTTTCCCCAACAATAAATGCGATTGGCTGGCTGTCAGGTTATTTCGGGGAGAAGTAAGAGCTACAGGGTTGTTCCCTCAACCCACTCCCTCGACCTCGCGTCAGCCAATCAAGACGAGGAGTTTCAAGGAAGTTGGGTGTGCACTCAATAGATGGTGCTGACAGCGGAGGAAGTTGGTCGTGCACTCAATAGATGGCGTTGACAGGCAAGGCGGGTAATGCAACATGGCATCTTCGAATTGAAGGTGTTTTCGACGAAGCGAGACTCGTATGTAGAGCGCCTCCTCCTAATCTTACTTCGTGTTGATTTAACATCGTCAGAGAGACCGTGTTGTTGCTGCTCTCTCTCTCTCTCTCTCTCTCTCTCTCTCTCTCTCCTGCTGGCGTAAGGGGCGCGCGCCCTGTCTCAAGCCAGCCTCGGGTGTTCGTGACTCTGGCAGGAGAGGTATCAGGCCAAAGTTTGTTCTGGTTTCAGACCATAGGAAGTTTACTAGGAACCAGTTTAACTTCAAGCTGGGTGGAAGTTGGGACCAGCTTCTGTCCAGGCGATGTGTGCGCGCGAAGTTAAAAAGCCAGCGTAGCGCTACTGTCTGCCTGCTCCCTCCTGCAGGAGATGGCGCGGCAGTTGAAGTCCTGTGTTCATGCAGGAGCCGTGAATATGTCCCAGGGCCAAGGCCGCTCAGTCACCGTACAGGTGGAGAGTAGATACCTCCACCCATGTGAGGGAGAGGTTTGAAGGGAAGTGAGAGGTGAGTGAGGTAGAGATGAGGGGGGGATAATGTCAGGTGAGGTTACGTAAGGTCAGCTCTGGTCAGGTTGGGTTAACTTGGTTTTAGCTTAGGAGAATTTGAGGGGAAGGTTAGGTCAGGTAAGTTAAGATAAGGTAAGGGTTGTTCGTTCACGCGCGCGCGGGTGCGCGCGCCCACACACACACACACACACACACACACACACACACACTAACATTGGTAGGAACATGAGAAGGATCTTCGACATCATTATCCTCCTCAGTGAGCAAGATCGAGAATCCAATATTTCCTGGTTGGAGGATTGGGGGTTAGGGGTCTTAGAAGGGACGTGTGGGGTGAGTTGCGGAAGAGGGAGGAGGGGGAGAGACAGCTTAGGATCTGGTTCAGGTACTTGGTCATGCTAGGCTGGGCTAGGCCGCTGCTGCGCCGTGCCATTCAAGGGGGGAAGGGACCATGTGTGGTGATGGTCTGACGACCCCCACAAACCCTTGTCGTGTAGTTCAGGTGGAATACCCGACATGACAGGTCGTCGCGCCGTGTAGGGGTCGTCTTTAACGCAGCTTAGGTCAAGGTAGGCCTAGGTGATAAGGCAGTGTAGGTCAGCTGAAGTTATATAAACTTCTCTTGACTTTCCGACGTCATGTGGACGAAGCGGATCTCGACGGAGGAGAACATTTTGAGTCTCCACCGTCAGGCGGGTGTTGGTGTGGGTGTAGGGCGGGTGTTGGTGTGGGTGTAGGGCGGGTGTTGGTGTGGGTGTAGGGCGGGTGTTGGTGTGGGCGTAGGGCGGGTGTTGGTGTGGGTGTAGGGCTGGTGTTGGTGTGGGTGTAGGGCGGGTGTTGGTGTGGATGTAGGGCTGGTGTTGGTGTGGGTGTAGGGCGGGTGTTGGCGTGGGTGTAGGGCGGGTGTTGGTGTGGGTGTAGGGCGGGTGTTGGAAACGAGACAGTGTTGGTAGTACTGGGGGAGTGAATGTGTTGGCTGATGGGGGTCGTGTGTTCACAGGGCCGAACACACGTTGGTTGGTATAAAGTGTGGGCCAGAACCGAGTGTGTTGGCAGGGCCTTGCGGGAGTGAGTACAAGGCTTCGATACCCGTATTTTTTTTTTTTTTTTTGTACTCTCTTCCTCCCTCCCTCTTCCCTCCTTCCCTCTGGAGATACGCCAAAAAAAAACAGAACATGACCAATTTACTTTCGCCGGATCGGTCCAGGTTCGGTCGTGTGCTGCAGCGCCCAGCACACACACACACACACACACACACACACACACACACACACACACACAGCGCACACAAGCACGTCAATGGCCGACCATCCTCACCAACCACCCACCATCACTAGCGTCTATTTTCCTTCCTTTCTTGTCCCTCGTTTTTTTTTTTTTCCTCCCTCTCTCCATTTAGCCGGGCCGGTCGGCCGGCCGCCCGTGCATCTATCCCCCTCCCTTCCTTTTGCGCCCACGTCCATATTTATTTCTCGGGTAGGGAAGGTGGGGCGGGGCGCGGGGGACGTCCGTGGGAGTTGTGAAGTCCGGCGACGCGTCTCACACGGCTGGGGGGATGTAACCGAGGAAGCTGAAACCTCCCTGAGCGAACGTTTTCCCCAGCGAACAGAGAAAGGGGGGAAAAACAAGTTGTACGTGTGTACGAATATTTTCTCCACTTTACATGTGACAAAATCAGTATATATATATATATATATATATATATATATATATATATATATATATATATATATATATATATATATATATGCTTTTCCCAGGAAGATCTGAGGTAAGGTTTGTCTTGTGTTGCGACCATGGATCACTCGGAGGTTTTAACCCGGTTTATTTTTATGTTGTTCTTCGCTGTGTAAGTTTTTCCCTCGTAGGTTTACCAGAGCGGAATGGTGACTTTACGTGTCGCTTGAGGTACGGAAAAATCCTTTTTTGTTTTTTCCGTGGCAGATGAAGTGGAATTCAAGCCATGCGCGTCTCCGGTATCAGGTGGAATTCAAACAAAGAGGGTAATGTAAATATCCGGTCATGACGGATCTCCCCGATGAGGCGTCCGTGTGAGCCTTCGGGCGTCAGTGAACCCTTTGGGGGGCCGCTCCGTGAACCGTGAAGAGTCCTTGAACTCAGATGCGACCTTGAGCACTGGTGTGTGGCCCTCTTGTGAACCCATGTCCGTGAACCTTGAGGGGTTTTCATGAACCTTCAAGCGTTCGTGAACCTCTAGACGTTCGTGAACCCTAAGGCCTTCGTGCCCCTTCAAGCGTCCGTAAACCTTTTAGTCGTGCGTGAACCAGTCATCGTCCGTGGATCTTGAGGCATCCGTGAACATGTAGGCGTCCGTGAACCCGGAATATATGAAACAGACTTTTCGGGTCGTCGTAGTCTGAAGGGAAAGAGAAATTTGGTTGTTCACGTGAGGTTGAAGAAGGCCTCGGGCTCGACGCGGCCGGAGAAACGGTCGTGTTCATCTGTTGAAACAGATGCCTCTCCCCTGCCTGGGGAAGAGGGAGGGATGTGTGTGTGTGTGTGTGTGTGTGTGTGTGTGTGTGGGGACGTATTTCCAAAGGGGCTCGATAACTCTACGATGATTGCGTGCCGTGTTTCAGTAACTCTCTTTCTCTCTCTCTCTCTCTCTCTCTCTCTCTCTCTCTCTCTCTCTCTCTCTCTCTCTCTCTCTCTCTCTCTCTCTCACACACACACACACACACACACGCTGTCGCGTCGCACTGCCGTCGTGTTTCAGGGTCGTACTGCCGTCGTGTTTCAGGGTCGTACTGCCGTCGTGTTTCAGGGTCGTACTGCCGTCGTGTTTCAGGGTCTAACTGCTGTGCTGGGGTGGTTATATAGTTGACGCCAAACCGATAAACCGATATCACATAGATTAACCCCACTTATAGATAAACTTCACTTATAGATAAACCCAACGTAGGGATAAACCTCTCAGGTTTTGTAGAACAAGATAATTACATTATAAGTTCTTTAATTATGTTACCGGATTATTGATCCCACGAATTATAGAACCTTACGTTTTTGACTTTGTAGTCAGATAATTGTTAAACCCGCAAGATTATTAGATTATTAGATCCCGCGTTCTTAATTAAACGACCGGGTTATAAATCGCAGTTGCTTTTCTAAACCATAATTAAACTCACAAATCCAGAGTCTTACGTCACTGGCAACCACAGTGGTAAGAATATATATTCTTTTAATTCTGCAAAAGAAGGAACAGAGAAGGGGGCCAGGTGAGGATATTCCCTCAAAGGCTCAGTCCTCTGTTCTTAACGCTACCTCGCTAACGCGGGAAATGGCAAATAGTATGAAAAGAAGAAATATATATATATATATATATATATATATATATATATATATATATATATATATATATATATATATATATATATATAAACTCGTTACAAAAGACTGTAAAAAACCGTAAGTTTAAAACCATGCGTCACCATGAATATGCAACACGATTTATTTAAAACCAACAGATTTAAACCGACACCCCCCCACTCTTGTTTATCGCATGGGTTTATAGAAGTTCTCCAGCCCCCACACCCCCCAGTGGAGCCAGCGTCTGGGGACATATATATTCTTGAGAAAGTTCCTCCAAGAGTTGAGGGAAACAAAAAAGAAAAAGAAAATTCCTCATTAAGTTGTGTTGTCTGAATACTGTGTGTGTGTGTGTGTGTGTGGGGTGGGTTGTATGTTGGGGGGGAGGGGTGGGGTTGTGTGTGTGTGGGGGAGGGGTGGGGTTGGTTGGGTGGTCGTCGTCTGCTAAGCTGTGGGGGAGTGAGGGAGGGAGGGAGACATGTGCAGACGTTTGGGGAAAATCGTGTAGTTAATGGGAGGGGAGGGGAAGGGAGGGAGGGTGGATCTTTCCTAATGAAGGGGGGGCGGGAGAATTACTAGTTTAAATAGGGAAACTTTAGCGAGAGGTAAAAAATCGTAGGGGGTGGGGGGGGAAGGATGACGTGGAAGGAGGGAGGATGAGGATGAGGGGGAGGGAGGATGTGGATGAGGGGGAGGGAGGATGTGGATGCGCGGGAGGGAGGCTGTGGATGAGGAGGGGAGGGATGATGTGGATGAGGGGGGAGAGAGGATGAGGATGAGGGAGGATGAGGATGTGGATGAGGGAGGATGAGGATGAGGGAGAGGGAGGAGGAGGAGGAGGATGGGGGAGGGAAGAGTTTGGTGGTTTGGCATTTTATTCATTTTATTTTTTTTCGACAGACAAATATCGTCCCTGCCGTTGTGAGGGGAAACGTCTGTATTGCTAGGGAAATTATGCCCTCCCTCCCCCCCGCTACCCCAGGGCCACCAGACAAGACTGGGGTGGTGGGGGGAATTGTTTTTCATATATATCAGATACACGACATTATTGGGTGAAAGTACGAAAAAATATGAAACATTATGAAAAAAAACCTCTGATTTATGTATATTTTTTTTTTAGCCATGACTACAATCAAGAATGGCGTAACACACACACACACACACACACACACACACACACACACACAACATCTGTAAACCGTCCAGTAAAATCTATTTACCATTTACTCGTGTGTGTGTGTGTGTGTGTGTGTGTGTGTGTGTGTGTGTGTGTGTGTGTGTGTGTGTGTTGCCTGGAGGTAGCTGAGCGTGTGTACACCAGTCGTGTTTGTCGACCTTTTGGTAAATATTTGGTCCAGGATAGTTTGAGAGTCATGCTTAATTGTCTGCTGCTGTTGTTGTTGTTGTTGTTTGTGGTTAGTTATATTCTCTCTAATGATGATGATATATATATACATATATATATATATATATATATATATATATATATAGAGAGAGAGAGAGAGAGAGAGAGAGAGAGAGAGAGAGAGAGAGAGTATGTGGTATAGTCCTGTCGAAGTGATATCATAATAGCGATTGACACTTCGTGTTTTTCCCGTATCCTTGTGGATTTATGTGCCTCTTATGTACACCCGCTACACGTGTGCTTTTGGCAGATATACATATGTATATGTATCTGCTTGATCGCTGTTTGCCGCGTTCGCGAGGTAGTGCCAGGAGCCTCATTCGCTCCCCATCATTTTCTAGCTGTCTTATACACTGCGCCAAGGCCACAGCTCCCGTATCCACATCCAGGCCCCACAGAGCTTTCCATGGTTTACCCAGGACGCGTCACATGCCCTGGTTGGGTCCATTGACAGTACGTCGACCCCTGTATAACACTTCGTTGCAATTCACTCTATCCCTTGCACACTTTTCAACCCTCTATCCCCTCCCTTTCCACTTTGGTCTCCCGATTCTCCTCGTTCCCTCCACTTCTGACACACACACACACACACACACACACACACACACACACACCGATAGATAGCTAGATAGATCACCAAAATAAGAGGGATCAGTGAAGTTTAGGTCGGAGATAATTCCTCAAAAATAGTTAATTGAACCCATAATGGGGAAAAAAAACTGTGGCGTAATTGGGGAAATTGGCTACTTAAAAGGAAAATGGTGTTTGTTTTTGCTCTCTCCCTGGAAAGTCAAGGATGATAATGATGATGATGATGATGATGATGATGATGACCCGGGGTACAGCCTAGTGTCGTGGACGGTTCCAGGGAACTTTGGATGTTTTTAGGTGATGTAGCCAGATTGGTTACGAACCTACGTTACAGTAGTTGATGTAACCGGGGTCACTCTTGTCCTTGTTTTGGGCCATTCTTGTCCTTGTTTTGGGCCATTCTTGTCCTTGTTTTGGGCCATTCTTGTCCTTGTTTTGGGCCATTCTTGTCCTTGTTTTGGGCCATTCTTGTCCTTGTTTTGGGCCATTCTTGTCCTTGTTTTGGTGGTCACTCTTGTCCTTGTTTTGGGCCATTCTTGTCCTTGTTTTGGGCCATTCTTGTCCTTGTTTTGGGCCATCCTTGTCCTTGTTTTGGTCTTGTCCTTGTTTTGGGCCATTCTTGTCCTTGTTTTGGGCCATTCTTGTCCTTGTTTTGGGCCATTCTTGTCCTTGTTTTGGTGGTCACTCTTGTCCTTGTTTTGGGCCATTCTTGTCCTTGTTTTGGGCCATTCTTGTCCTTGTTTTGGGCCATTCTTGTCCTTGTTTTGGGCCATTCTTGTCCTTGTTTTGGGCCATTCTTGTCCTTGTTTTGGGCCATTCTTGTCCTTGTTTTGGGCCATTCTTGCCCATGTTTTGGGGTCACTCTTGTCCTTGTGTTGGGGTAACTCTTGTCCTTGTTACGGGAGCTTTGCAACGTGTTTCGGACAGGTTTAGTGACCCTGATGTGTCTGCGTCTGTTCATTTGATTTCCTGTTTTATTAAAATTGGTTTTCATCACATTTACAAAGTTTTACTGATTTTTATTGAAATTTTATTACTTTAAACGTCTGTTCATAAAAGATTTCGCTGCATCAGTATTTTGAAGTGAGTTATTATGGCAGAGAAATATACGTTGCCAGCTGATGTCTCCTTTGAGTGTCGGGTGAGGCTGACAGTTGCTCCCTCACGGCTGACATAAGCTATTTGGGACTGTCAGGAGTTAAGTTATTTAGATGGCTGACACACACATCAGTGGACAGGCTTGAAGCCAGATGGAGCTGACACTCACTAATTTCGGTCTGACGCGTCGCGCGCCTCGTACAAGCACACGGCTGACGGTCCCTCCCGGGCTGACGCTATCCGTTGGTGCTCACGCGGACCCCTGGGGGCTGACGACGAGGACTTCTCTATAAGGGCTTAACACACACACACACACACACACACACACTACCTAGAGCTGACGTAGTCTGCTCATTCAGTTGCTGACGTCGGGCTGAGGTGCTGCTGACGCGGGGCCGCTCAGGTGGCCTTACACACACACACACACACACACACACACACACACACACACACACTTCACCTATTAAGGTGACCGCTGGCCGGCTATTAAGTGCGGGAGACAAATAATGGACGACAGATAACCTTATTTGACCGAGCCAAACAGGTCTCTCGGTGCGCCAGCAGACGAGACGAGGAAAGTAGAGCGGGAGGGTGGGAAGTAACGCAGTGGGGAGGGGGCAACAGAGGAAGTGGTGAGGGGGCGCAGCAGAAGGCGGCCAGCGATAGACTTAAGGGTCCAGCAGGCGACACAGAGCTTGGGGGGCTGTGTTCAGCAGACTTGAAAATCAAACACAACACCTGTGTTTATAACCTCAACGTATAGAAGAAGAGATAGCATCTATATTAACAACCCCCTTCCCCTCCAACCCTCCAGGGTGCAGCTGGCATAGCGTCTATATATATACACTCCTCCCTTCCTTCCCCCCCCCCCACCCACCCTACTCTCCCTCCCTCCGCGTACAGCTGAGTCGTGACACAGTCCGGGCAAGGTTAAGGGGGGGATGGGAGGTGAGGGAGCGTGTGTGACACAGAAGCAAGGAAGAGGTGTACGCTGGCGCCCGTGTCACGAAGTTCCTTGATGACCCGATTCCATTGTTCCAAGGCTCCTCCTCGACCGATCTCCCTTCCCCTCCAGTCTCTTCCGTCCTTCCCAGCCAGACTCATTATTTCCCCCCACCTCACCCCCACACCCCCACACCCATTGCAGCCAGCCCTCTCCCTCCTCCCCCCACACACCTACTCGCCTTTTGTCCAGGTGATCAGAAGTTCTTTCTCTTCCTTCCCTTCCTTCCTTCTTTCTTTCTTCCTTCCTGTCTTTCTTTCCTCCTCCTGCCCTCCCTCTCTCCCCTCCCCCCCCCACTTCACTTCTTTGTTAAGGTGGTGGGGAGTATTAGGAGCGGGAGGGGAGTAAAAGGGGAAAGGGGGTAGCAGGGGAGAGTATTAGGAGCGGGAGGGGAGTAAAAGGGGAAAGGGGGTAGCAGGGGAGAGTATTAGGAGCGGGAGGGGAGTAAAAGGGGAAAGGGGGTAGCAGGGGAGAGTATTAGGAGCGGGAGGGGAGTAAAAGGGGAAGGGGGTAGCAGGGGAGAGTATTAGGGAGACTGTTATTAGATCAGTGACGTCTTTTCATGGTTCCTCCCCAAGATGGCCGGAAGAGTCCCGTCCTCATTTCTGGCCACCCATGGCATGGGTTGTTTCGTGCCCGCCGTTCATGGGTGGTGGTGGGTGGTTTATACCAGGTGATGTGGGGTAGGTAGGGACTGTATCAGTCCATAGTGGGTGGGTTGGAATGTCATGGGAGTTTGGACGGGGGGGGGTGACATGTTAGTAGCTTCTTCCCTATCGTCGTATGTTGGCGTGCGGCGTCGTATGTTGGCGTGCGGCGTCGTATGTTGGCGTGCGGCGTCGTATGTTGGCGTGCATCGTCGTATGTTGGCGTGCGGCGTTGTATGTTGCCGTGCGGCGTCGCATGTTTGCGTGCAGCGTCGTATGTTGGCGTGCGGCGTCGTATGCTGGCGCGCGGCGTCGTATGTTGGCGTGCGGCGTCGTATGCTGGCGTGCGGCGTCGTATGTTGGCGTGCGGCGTCGTATGTTGGGAGAACGTACTTCACATCGAGGTTGTGGTGTGGAGTATGTTGGCCTCGAGTCTTGTATGTTGTTGTTCGGGCGTGTCCGGGGCGTGTGTTGACGGGGCGGCGTGAGTGTATATGTGGTGGGGATGGTGGGGGGAGGGGGATGGGGATGGGGGGTTTGTCGGGGGGGAAACCCCCCCCTCTTTGCTAGAATCTCAGGTTAACTCTATTGTAGTGGAAGCTATCCAGTCATTTCGCTACCTCTCTCTCTCTCTCTCTCTCTCTCTCTCTCTCTCTCTCTCTCTCTCTCTCTCTCTCTCTCTCTCTCTCCCTCCCTCCCTCCACTCCCCATCCCCTCCCCACTTCATTAGACTGTTATACAAGAGTAATAAGTTCCTCACCCACTCACCGTTCTCGGTAATCTCTCTCTCTCTCTCTCTCTCTCTCTCTCTCTCTCTCTCTCTCTCTCTCTCTCTCTCTCTCTCTCTCTCTCTCTCTCATCCTCACTTTGATCTATCATCACCTCTGCACGTGCTGGCATGTCGACCTACGCAGCCACTCCGTAAAAGCCTCCCAAACCAGGCGCTTTTATGGAGTCTCTTGATCATGGAGAGAGAGAGAGAGAGAGAGAGAGAGTCAGAGTCCTATTGCTCTCTCTCTCTCTCTCTCTCTCTCTCTCTCTCTCTCTCTCTCTCTCTCTCTCTCTCTCTCTCTCACCCGTGGAGGATAGCATCCTCTTCCCTCTCCCTTAAGGCAAGGCCCCCCCCACCCACCCACCCACCCACACCCGACCTTTTTTAGTCTTAGGGGCGAAAATGTGAGGTTATGTGGAAGGGCATGTCACCCGTAACTCAGCCCTTTGAGTCTTTATGGCTCGTTTTCGTTTTGGTGAATGAGGGGAATTTCGTCCCAAGTGCGTGAGATATATGGAGTTTGGCTCCCTCTTGCCCCCCTTGCCCCCTCAACCACCCCCCTCCCCCCACGAGTGACGGACGTAGAGGTGGGATTTGCCTGCCACCCGGGGAGATGGTTATGATGGACGAGGCAGCCCAGGGATGGCGAGGGTGTTTGGTGGTGGAGATGAGGAAGGGGTTGTTGGAGATGGTGGTGGTGGTGGTGGAGACGAAAGAGAGGAGAGGTCGCTGCTGGTGGCGGAAGGTGGACGGTAGTGGAGATGGTGTGGCGAGATGGAGGGAGTTTTGTTGGAGATGGGAAGGTTTTCTTTTTTGGTGGAGGTGAGGTAGTTTATGGTGGAGATGAGGAGTGTGTTGTTGGAGATTGAAGATATGTTGGTGGACGAGGCGGGGTTGTTGATGGAGAGAGAGGAGGCAGTACGTGGAAACGAGTGACATGTTAGAATTAGCGGTTGTGTTTATGAAAATGAGTTGGTGTTGTTGAGCAGCTGTTGTTGGAGATAAAGGGTGTATTTATGAGGAAAGACAGGTTAAAACACACACTCACACACACACACACACACACACACACACACACACACACACACACACACACACACACACACACACCATATTTCAAAATATGGAATATAACTCTAAGTTGAACTCAACTTTGGATGGTATTCTAATCATTTTCTCTGACCAAACACTAACTCACGCTTGCTAAACGAACAATAACAGTAAATTATTTAATATACATCGGAGACATATGGGTCGTACGCATCAGGGTCGTAGAATAACTTAGGGTCGACGACCTAAGTTAAGGTTGTCAAAAGTTACTTTGCATAAAGTTACTGGAATATACTGAATGTTTGCTGTTGTTATTATTATTTCGTGTCCAGGATTGTGGTTGGACGGCTCTAATTGCTTCCACCACAGTTATTAATTGTTCAGCACATAACTATGCAGGCTACGTGAATGGTATTTTTGAACGGTGTGTATATATATATATGTGTGTGTGTGTGTGTGTGTGTGTGTGTGTGTGTGTATGTTTGTGTAACAAGACGGAGAAGGCAGGTTATTGAGTAAGGATATTCTTGTAAAATCATTCAGTTGGTAGTAATAAAACTTTAAATAAAACTTTAGATTGTAGGAATAATGAAAGAGACAGTTAAAGTGAGAACGAAAATGTATCGAGTTTGGACGAGTGAAAAAAAAAAAAGTGAATTCGTGTCGTCGTGCAATGAAACAAAAGGAAACTTGATATGATTGCCTTGTTACAACAAATGTGACATCGTGGTACTACGTTACGCAGAGCAGAGACGAGCGCGGATCATTGAGTATCCAACCACCTTGAAGACAGTTAACCCAGCCCGGGGGGTTATGACGGTAGCATTTCATAGGAATCCAGGTAAACCATGCCTCGATCTGTTACCCAAAATGTCTTTTATCAAGCGTGCGCGAGGCTCGTCCTCACGTAAGGGGTAACGAAGCTATTAATACGTCTACAAGAGACGCTGGCAACTTCAACTCCAACGAGGCATTAACCAGTAAGGGTCGAACAAGTGTTGGGGGGGGGGTAGAGGTAACAACAGTAGCCTTTCGTTAGCCTACAGGAAAGTGAGTGGGTCACAGTGAGCTTGGCAGTCCATTGGCCTAGTTGGGTCGTTAATGATCTCATTAAGGGGTGGTACTTAAACCATGGCTTATGGGGGCCCCCCATGGTAATCATACTTGATCATCACCAAATGTCGAGTAGAGCAGTGTCTTATATATATATATATATATATATATATATATATATATATATATATATATATACTGTTGTAAGCCGGCCACAAACAAGTGATTCTAAGAGACGGTATCCATGACCAGAAGAGGCCCGACTGTTTCACTTTTATTTTACCGTAAATCATTTTTACGTTTCTTTCCCTTCCCCCTTTTTTTTTTATCGTCACCAGAGTGACCACTTTTGTTTTTATTTTGTTGTATTCCTTTACGAGTCAAGTGTCCGGAACGATAGTGTGGAAAGGCTTTGCCCCACACACCCACACACACACCCACACACACCCCCCTCCTTTTTTTTTTTAATGAGCATTTTGGACGAAGACAAATGATAGTTGGGTTAATTGGTGTGTGGTGGCCGCTAGGCCTTTGGGGAGAGTCGCCATTGGTCGACTGGGAAGCAAGGGGAAAGGCGGTGATTAGGTCGGTCGGTCAGTGGAGGAGCAGGTGATGACCGTAGATGGGGTAGTGGTTGGTTACCCATCAGTACAGTAGTCGAGCGACGTATCTGACGTGCGAAGTAGGTGACTCCAGGACCCACGTCCTCCTCATGCTGCTAGCTAGCTAGGAGGGAGGGAGTGAGGGAGGGGATGCGCACAGGCTGCTAGCTAGCTAGGAGGGAGGGAGAGGGAGGGGATGCGCACAGGCTGCTAGCTAGCGAGGAGGGAGGGAGGGGATGCGCACAGGCTGCTAGCTAGCTAGGGAGGGAGGGATGGAGGGAGGGGGATGAGATGCGCATCGCCCAATTAGTCATATTTTCCGGTGGGTGATCAACTGCTGAGTGGGGTCCAGGGGCAGTGATTACAACTTGAGTCGTTCACTGGACCAATTTTTGTTGTAATGTATTTTTTTTTTTCTTCTCGTTCTGTTAAGGATCTTGAAAGGTCATCATAACATAGACTAATGGTAGTTGTTGAGCAACTTTGGCACTGGCGAAGGGGTTGTGAATGAGGGGTTGTGAATGATGGGCTGTTGTTCTCGTTCGTCTAGTGGCTAAGGGTCACGCCAGGTATAACATGTGTTATGTGTATATAACTGTGTTGTATATATTTGTGATCTAATCTCCTTCCTTTCTTTTATGACTTCATGTTCTCGAATATTACCGTTTTGAAAGTGGTGTTGAATAAGAGTTTATTTCGTGAAGATTTAAATGATTTGTAAGGTTGAGAAATATATATAAAGAAGGAGTATTTAATGTGGCAAATTTATATAACTAACATCTAGAATTTATCGTAAATAAGAGTCATAGCATTACACATATACCGTGAACAGACACATCTGATGGTATAGGTATGTTTGGCATTAAGTGAAAAAAGTATAGTAAATATCATTATGAGTTAATGATATTCCAGTTTGAATCCTCATTAAGCATGCATCGGGAATATATGTGTTGCTGGTCATTAATTTCGCACGCTCGGATATTCCTCTCCGAATCTGGCTGAAGAACCGACACAACACAGCTTGGTCACATATTTCGCAATGTCACTTATTTACCGGATACCAGCCGTGATTGGTCAGCCTGTGGTTTAGGCGGAAGCTGTGATTGGTCAGTCTGTGGTGTAGGCGATGCTGTGATTGGTCAGCCTTTGGTACCGGGGTGGGATATGATTGGCCAGTCAGTTATACGGGAGAGAGCTGTGATTGGTCATCTCAGAGATGTCGAGTCTTTCCATCGCCTGTGTAGGGAGGGGAAAAGGCGATGATTGGTCGACCTTGGATGGGGGGGGGTGAGGTAATATGTGTTAGGTCAATGTGTTAACTAGGTCATTAACCGAGCCATGTGTAACAGACAGGGTAATTATGAGTGATAAATGAGGCTGGATCAGGAGGGTTGAATTCGTTGGGTGAGGGGCGCTTGTGTGTGTGTGTGTGTGTGTGTGTGTGTGTGTGTGTGTGTGTGTTTGGTAGACGTAAGTGAACCCCTTTCGTTCCAACGTCTCGACGCGATGGCCACGACAGGTCGGCCTGTTTCGACGTCGTAAGGTTTCGAATGAGGTTGGCGTCAGAGGCCGCACGCCATCATTACGCAAGTACGCTTGACCCTCATGATCATCTTCCATCCCAACCGCCTCCTCCATCACACTCCTCCATCTACAACATCACACTCAAGCCTCCTAGATGTTGTATCCTCGTCTTCTCCATCTCTATACTCCTAGCCATCACTCCTTCCCTCCCGCCAGCCAGCCAGCCATGTGACTAACCTCTTCCCTCCCTCCCTCCCTCATCGCACGCTGGGGGGTCATGATTAAAGAACTCATTGTAACTTTGCGACAATACACTTCCCTCCCTCCCTGGCAGTTATAATGACGCTGTTCTTGGACCCGCCCAGCGGGGACCAGCGTCCGTTCCCTCGCCACTGGGCCAGCACGACAGGTGCTCGCCTCTGGGCGACAGCCTGGCTCACCGGGGACGACATACCAAGCGTCGTTATCAGAGGTGGCAGCAT
>NC_092242.1:63231019-63266019 GCF_036320965.1 Panulirus ornatus
CAGTGGGTGGGAGGGACGGGTTAGTGGCAGTGGGTGGGAGGGACGGGTTAGTGGCAGTGGGTGGGAGGGACGGGTTAGTGGCAGTGGGTGGGAGGGACGGGTTAGTGGCAGTGGGTGGGAGGGACGGGTTAGTGGCAGTGGGTGGGAGGATGGGGATAGTGGCAGTGGGTGGGAGGGACGGGTTAGTGGCAGTGGGTGGGAGGGACGGGTTAGTGGCAGTGGGTGGGAGGATGGGGATAGTGGATTTTGACAGTGGTTGTTGTTGGTGGTAGTGGCGATGGTGATGGATTAAGTTAATGGTTAATAGTAATGGGTAGTGGTAGTCATGGGTTTGGTGAAGGGGTTAACCATCCCCTGTGTATTGTTAAATCTACTTTTTAACCCAACACTAACGATTGTTAACGATTGTTTGCCACTTGAGCACGACGGGACGACCTTTCAGACGAAGGTGTCGACCCCCCCTTTGGAGAAGGGTCGTACCCTAGCGTCGTTCCGGCGTGCCCAAAGGGTCGTCGTCGTCCCGCTGCCGTGCTGGAAAAGGGGGGAGGTCGTCGTGCTCGAGGGTCGTACCGGCGCTCCACACGAGATACTTTTGGTCGTCATGTAATATTAGCGTCCATTTCCTGCCAAATTATCGACTCGGGGAAAAGTTTGCCTCGCGGTAACCAGCAGACGAAAACTCCAACAACTTCTTTGAAAAAAAAAAAAAAAAAAAAAACATCGGAAGGGAAAAAAATTTTGGCATTTCATCAGACGTGCAGCTAAAGGGATCGCGAATGGAAGAAGAAAAAATATATATTAAAAAAAAACTGTAAAAGATTTCGACTTTCTTATTGACGTGGGATAAGATAGGAAGAAACTGCCTCCTAACTTTACGTGGTATTTGTATAAGACTCGAGTTATCTTACGCTGGCCCGAGATAAATTATTAATGGCTGACTCTCTCTCTCTCTCTCTCTCTCTCTCTCTCTCTCTCTCTCTCTCTCTCTCTCTCTCTCTCTCTCTCTCTCTCGTGTCCCCAAAGCCCAGGTGATATTTCCATTAATGGGTATTGTTGCGTGACGTACAAATATTACATTAAAATGAATGTAATGATATTTTTTGTTACCGTTTTCTATAAAATTGAAATGTCGGCAGTAATCCAAATATTCCCAGGAGAGGACAGAATATTCCATACCAAATTGAGTATTTCTAGCAGATTACATTGTCATTCTCATGAAATCCAGATATTCGTATAATCCCCTATCAAACCAAATATCCCTTATAAGCCACGAGCGGTTCCCAATCAAATCCAAATATTCCTTATCGATATTCTCGATGAAGATCTAAAGATTCCCAATCGGATGCAAATATTCTGTATCGAATCTAGATATTCCCAGTAAAGATCCAAATATACCCACTCCGATCCAAATATTCCCGATAGATCGAAATATCCGTATCCAACACACCTATTCCCAGCAAAGATCGAAATAGTCCCAGTCAGATTCGAATATTCCGTATCGAATCCACATATTCCCTATAAACGTCCAAATATTCCCACTAAAAGTCCAAATATTCCCACTAAGAGTCCAAATATTCCCAGTCAGATCCAAATATCCCCCTGAAATAAAAATGTTGCCGCTAAATTCAGGTATTCACTCAAAATCGGAATAATTCCTAAAATGGTTTACAGTGTTGCGTCAGGCGGGCCTGGGCGACCAGGCTCCCAGCCACAAATGTCGACCAACAACCACCTGGACGAATGGACGAGAGAGAGAGAGAGAGAGAGAGAGAGAGAGAGAGAGAGAGAGAGAGAGAGAGAGAGAGAGAGAGAGAGGATTGGCTGTGTCTGTAGCTCACACCACAACTTACCCTCTGTCGTGTCTTATGCTCAACACAGAAAAGGAAAGAAAACAAAAGAACTTCGTAAGCTCTCGACCACGTAGGGTTTGATAAGGATTTGAACCAAACTTTTTTAAGTCGTAACCTTACACCAGGATGGTTTTTTAAGGTTTTTAACCAAACTTTTAAGTCTTAACCTTAGACCAGGATGGTTTTTAAGGTTTTAAACCAAACTTTTAAGTCTTAACCTTAGACCAGGATGGTTTTTAAGGTTTTAAACCAAACTTTTAAGTCTTAACCTTAGATCAGGATGGATTTTTAGGTTTTAAACCAAACTTTTAAGTCTTAACCTTAGACCAGGATGTAGGTTTGATAAGGTTTTAAACCAAAAAGATGTTTTGAAGTTGTGTGCTCAGACCACGCGAGTTTTTATAGGACCTTAAAGCACCCCCCCTTTTTTTTAAAGTCTTCATTTCAGACCTCAAACCACCACATCCTTCCTCACCCCCGTCTCCACACGGGGTAGGAAGTCTTAAACATGAACACCATGACGAGGTGTTTGGTTGATTCATGACACCAGCCTGGGACGCGCCACCCCCACCATCTCATGAACATGCACGAAAGTGAGAGAGAAAAAAGTGTGTGAGAGTGATGGCCGATGGGAGAGTATGGTGTGTGAGAGTGAAGGCTATAGGGATATATATATATATGTGTGTGTGTGTGTGTGTAGTTTTGTGAGAGTGATGATCTGTGGGAGAGCTGTGTGAGAGTAGTGTGGCTGGAGAGAGAGAGAGAGAGAGAGAGAGAGAGAGAGAGAGAGAGAGAGAGAGAGAGAGAGAGAGAGTTTTGTGAGAGTGGTGAGTGGTGGACGAGTCCTGTGTGATATATGGCCGGTGGGAGAGTTGTGTGAGAGTGGTACCTGGAGGGAGAGAGGGTTTTTTTGTGAATAATGGTTAGTGGGAGAGTTTTAAGACTTGTGAGAGTGATAGCAGGTGAGAGGGAGGGAGAGTTTCGTGAGTGGTGGCTGGTGAGAGAGGGTTTTTTTTGTGAACACGACGGAACGACCCCCTTGAACCCGATGGTACGACCCCTCGATCACGACGGTACGGCCCTTTGACCACAGTACCACGACCCTTGAGTACGACGGTACGACCTTTGCTTACAATGACGTGGATGTTTGACCTGACCCTTAAAAAAGGGCGCGGCTTAATGTGGCAGACGTATGAGATGAAGTTTCAGGTCGTAGTTGAAGGCAGTTTCACACGTAACGGATGAAGGCAGTTTCACGCGTCGCAGATGAAGGCAGTTTCACGCGTAGCAGATGAAAGCAGTTTCACACGAAGCGGATGAAGGCAGTTTCACACGTCGCAGATGAAGGCAGTTTCACACGTAGCGGATGAAAGCAGTTTCAGACAGTAGTTGAAATTAGTTTTTTGGGGGGAGGGGGAAGAAACGCGGGTACAGAAGCAGTTGATTAACATAGAAAAAAAAAGACATAGAGAGATTTGATTCGGGAAGTTGCACTGGAGGGAAAATATAGTAGCGTGGTGCAGTCCAAGTAGGTTGGGACAGGTTCAGAAGGGGATTGAAGTAGTCGAGATAATGTTGAACTGAAATGGAGTGGAAGAGAGGGACTGGGAGAGGCCTGGTAGATGAGTTGATTGAGGATGATTGAGTGGAGGAGGGGGGGGGGGTCTCTTGAGAAATGAGTGGAGCAAGATGATTCCAGTGAGGAAAACTGGGTGGAGGCAAGGGACTCAAGCAGGACGGGTGGAAGGAGGGGAATTTATGGAGGTGGACCGGGGTAGGGATGGAGTGATGACGAGGGATCGTACGGTGAGTTATTGATGACGGATTAGGCAAGATAGATTGGCTGGGATTGTGGAAGGTGAGCGGAGGGGAGGTATGAGGGTGGGGGGGGAAATGGCCGTTGGAGAGAGAGAGAGAGAGATGTGCTGGAGAAAGATTTTTTTTCTCTCTCTCCATTGCCAGAAATACTTGTTGGTAGTGAAGATAAGCTGAGGAAGGCCGGTTAAGCTTAGCTTGTTGGAGGGAGGTGTGGATGGGGTAGGGGGTTGGGGAGATGTGGAGGCGGGGGCTAGGTTGGTTGTGGCCAGTGCTGGAGGCTGACTAATTGTCCGTCTGGTGTGGATGCAGGTTATTGCCTGGGCCTCCGTGCCAGGCGAGGTCCTCCTTGAGGTCGAAGTGTGACCTCACCGCCGGTACTTGAGTGGGAGAGGAGCAAGTGGTATGTGTGGTAGTGGTAGTGTGGTGGATAGTGGTACGGTAGTGGTTGGTGTGGTGGATAGTGGTACGGTAGTGGTTGGTGTGGTGGATGGCGGTACGGTAGTGGTTGGTGTGGTGGATAGTGGTACGGTAGTGGTTGGTGTGGTGGATAGCGGTACGGTAGTGGTTGGTGTGGTGGATAGCGGTACGGTAGTGGTTGGTGTGGTGGATAGTGGTACGGTAGTGGTTGGTGTGGTGGTACTGGACGTGTGAGTGTTGAGTGGGAGTAGCCGGGTTGATGGATGGCGTGGGAGAGAGGAGCCAGGGAGAGGGAAGCCAGGGTGAGGCCGGTGGAGCATGCATGAAGTTGGGTGTATATCTGGGGTGAGTGCCGCTCCCCCCAACCTCCTTAGTGAACAGTGTTTAGAGGCGTGTACCTCTCACGCCACGCCCCTATACAACCTCCAATCCGCCCCTCCCCCCTCACGCCATGACACCATCTGCCTCCCTACCCCCCGCTACTGTGGCTTATGACCTGGGCGTATGTAGGTTGTGATGAGCTTATATAATGACGATGATACACCCCACTGGATTACTCCCCTGTGGTGGCTTCACAGTGGTGCCCTCCCTCTGTGGATCCTTCCCAGTGGCACTCCTCCAGTAGCGTCCTCCTGCGAGTGTGGGAGGGAGACACCCACCCAGTCATCATGCCTTGCTCGGTTGTGCCTCCTCTGTCACCCAAAGTGACAGGCTACCACCTGCCCCACACTCGCCCCTCCCCGGCGGTGCCTCCCCAGTGCCACCCGCTGACAGGTGGCTGTTCTCTGGCTGTGCCATTAACTGTCCTGGTCCGACATGGTCGGGTCGTGAGACGAGAGAGAGAGAGATGGACCAGGTAACGCGTCTGGCTCTGTCGGACCCCTGGGGACGCTACTCCCTCCTGGTTCTCCTGCTGTCCTCACCCCTCAGGTCCTTGTCCTCACCCCTCAGGTCCTTGTCCTCACCCCTCAGGTCCTTGCCCTGACTCATTAAACACCTCCATCTTAGAGTTTTGGTAAATTTCCTTTGTACCTCCCCTGGTGGTATGTCAGGCTTTTTTCTGTTCTTTATTTTCCCCTTCACAGTCTCTCTCTCTCTCTCTCTCTCTCTCTCTCTCTCTCTCTCTCTCTCTCTCTCTCTCTCTCTCTCTCTCTCTCTCTCTCTCTCTCTCTCACACACACACACACACACACACTCGCTTTTGTTACGTCTGTCGCTTGAAGTTTTTGATTACTTTTTTTTCTCCCTTTTTTCCTTGTCTTTGACCAGCACATTCAAAGCCCGACACTCCGGGTCATGATAGTGTTATACTCTCTCTCTCTCTCTCTCTCTCTCTCTCTCTCTCTCTCTCTCTCTCTCTCTCTCTCTCTCTCTCTCTCTCAGTATCGCCTCTTGTCCACCTCAACTAACTCCTCTGTTAGCTTCTTGTGTACATATTGTCCCACATCTTGGGTCAACCTCGTACTTCAACAATCGAAGTTGACCATAGTCTCCCCAAGGACCCCCAGCATTTGTTTAGCGCTTCTCGTTTTCTTTGTTACTTCTTGATGGTCTTACTCTCTCCTGCAACAGACTTTTGTTCCGTTTTCTGGAGGCCTTTGAGGTCGACGGTAACAACCCTTGGGGTAAAGTTACGTGGCCCTTGACCTGGCCCGTGGTAAGGGTCACTTCAGTCCAGGCCACAGTGCTCAAGGGTTATATCGTCGTGCTCAAGGGCCGTGTGCCATCACCCCCCGTCGTGCTCAAGGGCCGTGTGCCATCACCCCCCGTCGTGCTCAAGGGCCGTGTGCCATCATCACCCGTCGTGCTCAAAGAGCTTTCACCTCCCCCCCTTGAGAGGTGGCAAATTACCCGTCGAGGTTGGAGAGGGAGGAGGAGGTGGGTGTATGTGGGCGACCATCCGTCGCGCTCCTACCATCGCTCCCTCACCCTCCCTCACCCCATCCCTCCTCAGGATTGAGGTCACAGGCGGCGGTGGGTGGCTTGCGGGGGTCGGGGGTTGATTAGGGGGACGGGGGCGAGGGAGTCTGAGGGCATTTCCCGCGTTAGCGAGGTAGCGTTAAGAACAGAGGAGGGAATAAACTCATTTGGCAGCAGACAGTGGTATACGATGAGTCTCGGAGCATCAGTGGAGTGAATAATCTAATCATTCCCGGAAGACGTCATTCATGTGTTACTATCGCCAGAGACCAGCGTGGGGGTGAATAAAGGCCCGTTGGTGGTGCTGGCTTAGTTCATCTGTCGGCCGCAGATGGCGCTCCGAAAGAATGTATCCAAGGCAGATGTGTCACCGGGGGAGGAGGGACGAGGGAGCGGGAGTGTGTGTGTGTGTGTGTGTGTGTGTGTGTGTGTGTGTGTTAACAGCTGGGAAACAGGTTATCGCTACACTGTGATTGGTTCATAGAGATGGATCTCGTTTTCTTTTGTAAATTTCCGACACCCCCCCTGACTCCTTCGAAGCCATACCCCCCGTTATGAATACACCTCAGGGAGGGGAAAGGGGGGAAGAGGGAGGGAATAAGCCAGATCCCCCCCCTCCACCCTTCACACACACACACACACACACACACACACACACACACACACACACACACACACACACACACTAGACAAAGGAAAGGTCAAATCAGTTGGCAGGTGATCCTTGACCTCCATCCATCTTTCAGACAGCGTCCCTCCCCTCTCTCCTCCTCCTCCTCTTCACGTCTCTTTTCCCTCCCTCTTCCCATCCTACATCTCCATCACCCCTTACCCCTCTCCACCTCCATGGAGGATTACCTTCGTTGGGACTGTAATTACAAAGTCACTGTTTCAGAGGCTTGTGTGTGTGTGTGTGTGTGTGTGTGTGTGTGTGTGTGGCTACACAAGGTCATGTTTTCTTAAGGTATCACTGACCCTCGGGTATAATCGGATATATGGGCCGGGAAGATGGCCTGGTACGGTCGAGTATATGGACCACAGACACTGCCAGTAGAAGGGAATACATGGCCCGTATTAGACACTCCCTGTTATATGGACCATGACCGATCAAAAGTCGGGTATGTGGACCTTGGGCCATTGATGGGTCATACCCAACACTTGGGGCGTAGGGAAGGGGATGATACATAAGTCCTTAATCCACCCACCCATACCTGTGTTGCGTATCAATACGCCACCTGAAGGCAAGCGAAGGGATGGGGGTTGGGTTCCAGGCGGGTTAGGTACGCAGGCATTGCCAGGCTTTACCAGTGCTTGTGGTGCACCTTTGTACCTGGCAAAGGTTAAAAGGTCAAGTTGACTGGAAAATTTCATGGAGAAAGTGAGAGGAATTCCGTGTTGTTGTTGTTGTTGTTGGTGTTGGTGGTGGCGGGGCCCCGGATCCCATGTGATCAAGGCTGGAGGCGACACACACACACGCTTGAATATTGAGACACACCCGACCCCTTCCGTCGCCTGGTGTTGCTCTGTTATAACACCGTGACGGTCAGCGAGGGAGGGGGAGGCCACCAGCACCACAGGTGTTGGGTAACGGTGTGGCGTCCAGCGAGAGGAGGTCACCAGTACCAGCGGGAGGAGGTCACCAGTACCACAGGTGTTTGGGTGACAGTGAGTCGTCCAGCGGGAGGAGGCCACCAGGGCACCGAGGCGGGAAGCCTACTGGCGTGGCTGGAGATGGCGCCTGGAGAAGGCTAGGTAACAACCGGTGAAACCCGATCGCCCGCCACTTGGTTCTCACACGACGGTACCACCACCTTGATGACGTCCCCTCCCCTGTGTTCAGCAGGAGGACTGTTACCGCCCGCACACTGCATTGTCCCCAGTTGTGACTTATCACCTATTTGCCAGATGATCTTAATGAGCAATTAAGCAGGACTTTTGTCGAGGGAGGGAAAAGTTTCCCCCGCAGACGCCCGGAGAGCATCACGTTCCTTAATTAGCTGTTAATTGCTTTGAGGATCTTCTTCCTCGTAGAATTTTCCTCCTGAAGTTAATTTATTGATGTTTTTTTGCCTCTGTGTGTGTGTGTGTGTGTGTGTGTGTGTGTGTGTGTGTGTGTGTGTCGTAAGACTATCTTCGCCTATCTCATCCATTTCTCTTCGACAGTGGAGAGATGAGAGTGAGGAGGAGGAGAGAGAAGAGAGGTGGGGAGACAAACCAGGTCTCTACCACAAGACTTCCCCCACCTCCTCCTCTTCCTCTTCCTCCCCCCAGTAACTTACCCCACCCACCTCTTGAGCAATTTACCTGAAAATTACTTTCCCTCGTAATCAAAGAAGAACCCACTCACTTGTCTCCTTGAAAGGGAGGGGCGGCCCCCGTGGGGCGGCTGGTGGGGGGATGGGGGGGGGGACGCCGCCGTATGGCCCGTCGTGTGGCGTGAGATATAAGAGACGTCGAGAGGTCCTATTAATGGTCTTCTTAGTGGCGTAATGAATGGCGCGGTTTAAGGAGGAGGGCGAGGACGAGGGTGTGTGGGGTGGAGGAGGTGAGGGGAGTGGAGTGGGAGCTGGGGGGAGGTTGGTGATGGCGGCGTCGCGGGTCACCGCCGCCATTGTCCTTCCCGGCTATGACGGACGACCACAGATGTGGTGTTATATTTCCGTCATTTTTGTGGTGAAATGTTGTCTTAGGCCGAGGCACGTCCGTGACCCGTGCGTGTGTGTTCGTGCTTGGTTATTCGTACCCTGTGTGTGTGTGTGTGTGTGTGTGTGTGTACGCGCGCGCGCGAGCTCAGTGCATTACGTCCGCTACGAAGGAACACATTCGGGCCCCGTCGTGTCCTGGTGTCCCTTACGAATGCGTGTGAGGTGGAGGTCATGTCGCACGAACGGTTGTTCTGGAGGAGTTCTGGGGTGTCAGGGGTTGGGGACGTTCCTTGGAGGGGAGGAGGCTGGTAATCCTCTCCCTCCTGTACTATCACTCTGTAAACTTAGGAACAGAGGAAGGAACTGAGTGAGGATTTTAACTTTTGTACCCTTCGAAGCCTCAGGCGTCTGTTCCTGACGCTGCCTCTCTAAAGGGGAGAAACGGAGAGCAGTTGTGAAAGTGAAGTACAGGGTACATGGCCTGATTACAACAGTAGTGAGGTGAGACCAGTCTGTAACTGACATACTTATGTAATACACCATCTTGTGTATATCCTGCATGTATTAAGGGACCTGTTCTTTGTATTTTGTAAGTACAACGCGACTGTACTATGTATCCTAGGGAACTGAACTCTTTGTTTGCTCCGTCTCATACGTGTATTGCTGCACTGTTCCAGGTCAGGTGTGTAATTAGCAAACCTCCCTCCCGTACGTTACTGACCCTGAGCGGCAGTGATACGCCTTTACAACGTGAAATGTAATTTAGCTCACGTAATTACCTTTTGCAGCACAAATTGACTTCATGTATTCCAGTTACAGTCTCCTGCCCATCCTCACAGCTCCTACAGCTCCCACAGTTCCTGTATCTAGGGTGTGTGGTTACAGTTGTCTTAGTGGATCATACTGACATACTGGACGATTATGTTATCGGTAATGGACGAAATGGAAGTTGACGGCACAACCTGACGTGCCTCGTCCAAGACGAGTGAAGACAACCCGGGGAAACAAGGTAGTTAAAGAAGCCCTTAACTGCTCTTTTCCAGATAGTCGCTCGCAACAGGTCAGGTTCCAGTTTGAGGGTTGTTTAACCCCCCCTCGGTAACAACGACATTGAGAAAATTGTAATCAATTTCTCCCCCGGTCCGGAAGTTACTACCCCAATTACCTTGACGTTGGCAGATTTATGGAGACAATCGTTCAAGACAAGGGCTGTTCATCATGTAGATGATCAGCGCTTACATAACGATCCCCCCGCGTGGTTATCGACAGAGTCGTTCATTTCCTGCTAATCTGGTTTAATGTCTTTTATTATACGACCCGTGTGTACGATGGGGGTAAAGCTCAGGGATACGGAGTCATTTCGATTTTTCCGGAGAGCATTTGATGGAAGCCTTGCATCACAGATCGGTGGCAAAAGGTAAGTGGTCCAGAGCTGTTCTTCGACATTTGGCAGATCTGTTGAGTGGCTGTGAGGAAAATGATCATAAGACGAAACGGTCAGTCCAAAGAAGACGTGGACGTAGCAAGTGGTGTGCCACAGGGGTCAAGTCTTGGGACCCGCTCCGTCTTGGATGTGTATCGAGAGCCGTGGTGATTGGCTATGCTTTGATGGTTTCCAAAGTCGTAAGTGACACAGAGCTGGGGATAAAGCCACAACAGGAATTGAACGTCTCCAGTTGCGAAATGACGAAGACAAACCGATTGACTGGACTTATAGGTGGTAAATACATGGTATATAAATGCAAACTTTTACGCGAAGAAAATGTACCCTATGAATTCTGAACACCCACTAGTAGTAAATGAGGGACAAATACTAAGTTTTACGTAATAGTCTCTGATGACCAAAAGGTAAGTAAGCAGTGCACAGAAGCGGGAGAAAAGGTAAGTAAGCAGTGCACAGAAGCAGGGGAAAAAAAAATAAAGAAAATGATAAATTTCTAGGCTACATAGGCAAGCCATTCAATTTCAAACCCAAGACACTTATCCTCTCTCTTTTTACCCTTCAATAATGTAACCCGAGTCTTGAATGTGGTGTTCAATTTGGCCACCGTAATGTGTGTGTGTGTGTGTTGGGATGGGTGGGATGAAATGGAGAAAGAAAAGGGGAAAGAGTACAGAAGCGAGCACCCAGTGCTGATCCTCCGGGACTGAGGAACAAATCCTTTGAGAGCCTCTTGGAAGACTTTAGATTTATACAAGTTAGAAAAGAGAAGTTCAGGGAGGTGATTTTTATACAGGTATTTTTTTTTTTGTCAAAGTGATACCAGAGTTTACGGTGTTGGTCTTAGGCAGCTATTTAGGTTAGGTCTGTCTGATTTGTCTTTCGTGGTAATGAATACAGACTGGTGGGCAAGCGCCTCATCTCCAGTGGTACAAAGTTCTTTCCCCATCAGCGAGTCTGTTAACGTAGCATGATACGCCAGTAAGTACAGCTGAAGGCAACGTTTGTACATACGTTTGAAAAGGGATTCAACAAACGTTTGTCTTCCAGTCTGCGACTGACTTTGTGGACGCCTTTGTAGATTATAAGATTTCCAGGGGATTTG
The DNA here is from genome assembly GCF_036320965.1 of Panulirus ornatus. NCBI lineage: Eukaryota > Metazoa > Arthropoda > Malacostraca > Decapoda > Palinuridae > Panulirus > Panulirus ornatus. Next base: position 63,242,216 of record NC_092242.1, read on the forward strand.
TTCGTTGTTTCCAGCCTCTTCCATTATCACAGATTGCTTCGAAAGGGTCCAGTAGTCTGTTGGTGCTTGCCTTGCTCTTTGTACCATGGTATAAGCTGCTGGATTGGCTGCGAACCGGCTGTACCTGCCGGGAATCGAACCCCCCCCTGGCCCTTTAGATTGGTGGGCAGCAAAGCATCGCTCACCACTTAACTGCGGTGGCTTGTGTGTGTGTGTGTGTGTGTGTGTGTGTGTGTGTGTGCTTGCAGCAGAGAGAGAGAGAGAGAGAGAGAGAGAGAGAGAGGGAGTGAGGGAGAGGCAAGTGCCTGGGTCTGTGAGAGCGATTGTGTTACATTAGGAGTTGGAGGTGTTACCCGGGAGAGTAATTGGGAGAGTGGATGTGAAGGACACCATCTCTAAGGGTCAGAGGTTGTGAGGAGTGCGGGATGTGAAGGCTAGGTGGTTGTGAGGACTGCGGGGTTGTGAGGACCCGGGGTTGTGAGGACTGCAGGGTTGTGAGGACCCGGGGTTGTGAGGACTGCAGGGTTGTGAGGACCCGGGGTTGTGAGGATCCGGGGTTGTGAGGACCAGAGGTTATGAGGACCAGAGGTTATCACAAAAGTCTCAGCGGAGGCAGTAGTCGGGTGACCAGACTGGAGGTGTTTCTTACGAGGAGAGAGATAAGATAAGATAAAGGAGCAGAGAGAAAGAGGCACATGTTATGGAGAAGAATGAAGTCGTAAAAGACAAGGGAGAAAAGTTAAGGAGACGGAGAATGTACGAAGAAGGGAGAAGACATAGAGGAAGAGCCGGTAAGAGCTGGAGGCATAGCAGAAGACGAGCCATGAGGAGGAGGATGCAGTGGGAGATAATGAGGAAGAAGATGATGATGAGGAGGAAGAAGATGAGGAGGAAGAAGAAGATGAGGAGGAAGAAGAAGATGAGGAGGAAGGAGAAGTAATAGAGCGGTAATAGAAGGTGAATGTGGAAACGTAGAAGAAGAAGAAGAAGAAGAAGAAGACCAGAGGCAGATGAGAGAGAGAGGGAGAGAGAGAGAGAGAGAGAGAGAGAGAGAGAGAGAGAGAGAGAGAGAGAGAGAGAGAGAGAGAGGCGTGAGTGGAGAGAGTGAGGCTGAGCCGGGGATGTGGGACAGGAAGAGATGTGGCCCTGGCAAAGACGACAGATGCATGAGAGACGGTAATTATGATGCCCAGGACGGTCTTGGCTTGGGGAGGGGGGAGGTGTGTGTGTGTGTGTGTGTGTGTGTGTGTGTGTGTGTGTGTGTGTGTGTGTGTGTGTGGTGGCAGGGGTAGAGTGTGATGGGAGGAGAGGGTTAGAGTGCGTGATGATGGGGTCAGAGTGATTGGTGGGAGAGGAGGGTTAGAGTGAGTGGTTGGAGGCAGGTTGAGGGGGCAGGGTTAGAGTGCGCGGTGGAGGGAGGTGGGAGGGGAGTGTTTAGAGTGCGTGGTGATGCATTCTGGTGGCGGTGGGAGGGACGGAGGACAGCAAGACCGTCGTCATGGAGGGAAGGGGAAAGGATGAGGAATGAAAGTGTGAGGAAGGATGAGGGAGCAGTTAGGTTAGGGTAAGACGAAGACAAGGACGATGAGGTAAGGAGGGAGGAGGGAGAGAGAGGCGGCGGAGGGAGGAGCTGGGAGTTATAAGGTAGGAGTGAGCGCTGCAGGCGGGCGGGGCGGGGCGGGGCGGAGGGGAAGTATAATGCTCAAAGATGAGGCAGGCGTCATGAGTCGAGCATTATAGTAAAGCTCTATTTAAATTTACCACCAGACTGGCTGGCTGGCTGGCTCTGAGAGACAGGGAGAGATGACGGAGCCTCTCTGAGGCCAGAGGAATAAGCAGAGACTCAGGACTCGCGGGGAGAGGGTGGAGATGATATGGGTGTCGGCGGTGTCGGGAGTGGAGAGACGGGGGTCCCAGTGGTGCTTGGGAGAGAGAGAGAGAGAGAGAGAGAGAGAGAGAGAGAGAGAGGTTGTGCGGTGTGTGTTGGAGAGAGATAGTAAGGTGGTTAGCTGGAGAGAGAGAGAGATGGTTGAGGAATACATGAGAGATAGTGAAGGATTAGTAAGGGAGATTGAGAGATATTTCTGCTGTGTGGGGATAGGGTAGGAGGGAGGAGTATCCTACGTAGATGGATAGCGAGGGAGACGCGAGCGCCAGGAGAGTGTTGGAGGAATATATCTTCTTCCCACGCCCCGCCCCGCCCCGCCCCGCTGCTAACTGCTTGGCCTGTATGCATCCAGCTGTTGCCCTATGCTGTCCTGGTGTTGTACATGGTACATGGCAAAGGTCAGGGTCACAGTGCTGAATATCATGCATTGGGTCAAGGGTCATGTGGTGTTGGGGGAGGGAGAGGTAGGGGGGTGGGGGAGGTAGCATGCAGGCAGCAGCCTCCTCCTCCACCTCCACCCTCCCTCCAGCCTCAACCGCACCAAGCCTCACACACCACCACATCGCTGCCTCTCCAACACCACCATAACTCGCAGCTCGACACACACAAACTCCTCTTGCACAAACACCGGCGTCCAGACTCCGACACTCTCTCTCTCTCTCTCTCTCTCTCTCTCTCTCTCTCTCTCTCTCTCTCTCTCTCTCTCTCTCTCTCTCTCTCTCTCTATCTATCTATCTATCTTTATAAGTACTCGTGTTTTATATCAGTTTATGTCGTGTGCTTTCCTCCGTGTGTAGTGTGTGTGTGTGTGTGTGTGTGTGTGTGTGTGTGTGTGTGTGTGTGTGTGTGTGTGTATGTGTGCTTGTGTGTCGTTAAGCACTTGTTTGCATGCGTGCTTGTGTTTCTACCTCCGTGTCCAAACTTGCATTTGTGTTTATGTGAATGAACCACCTCCCCGTGTGTGTATGTCTGTCTGCCCTCGCCCGCCTGTGTTCATGAACTCGCCCATGTCTGTATGTATGACTGACTCCCGTCTTGTGTCCTTGTGTGCGACACGTCCAGACGCCGCCGTGGGGTGAGGGGGTGGGTGTGAGGGTAGGTAATGCACGGTACAATAACGGGGAATTACCCTCGACGCTCCGGCTGCCCGACCATTACTGTAGAATCCTGACCTAGCGTTGTCAAAGGCACTCCTCCCCACCTGAGCTCAGCTGCTGGAGGCGTCGGCAGATAATGTGTCGCTCAGAGACCTCCCTACCGCACGACGGTACGTACGAACCCTGAGCACGACGGTACGTACGAACCTTGAGCACGACAGTACGTACGAGCCTTGAGCACGACGGTACGTACGAACCTTGAGCACGACGGTACGGTCTCTTTATCATGATGGTACGATCGTAGAGCACGACGGTACGAACCCTGAGCACGACGGTACTGTCTCCTATCATGATGGTACGATCCTAAGAGCACGACGGTACGATCACGAAACACGACCGTGCGACCCTTGATCTCGACGGCACGATCTTAGAGCGTAGTGGGACGACCCTTGAACACGACGGTACGATCCTGAAGCACTGTGGTACGATCCTTGAGTAAGATGGTACGATTTTTGGGCACGTCAACCTGATCCTTAAGGGTCCAAGATGAGGCCATCACACTCGAGGGTTGTTGCACCGTCGTGCTCGAGGGAGTAACAGTCCTATACCAACCAAGTGTTAGGACGTTGTAAGTGATTATCGTGCGTTCGATTATCGCGCGCGTTCGTGAATCCATTTGGCGTTATAATTTCGCTTGTCAAGCAATTAGAGAACGCTCGCACTTGTATATAATAATTTAACACACACATGTCAGTCGGTCTGTATGTCCGAACAACGCCTCGTTTCCTTCGATCTCGTCGCGTCAGAAGGATTTACCACTACCTCCATAGAAGAATTCAAGGGGAAGCTGCTGTTTTCGTATTTACATGCAGGTAAAGGCAGTAGGTAAGGGCAAGATTTCCTAAGGTGTTTCCCCTCAAAGAGGTATTAGTCTGCCTCCGTGTGCTTTCGTAAGGTGAGGGGGAAACTCAGCCAGAAGAAGAACACAGTAGTCGTTCTAATCTCGGTGTGACGTGGCCCGCCCCTTCTCCTCTGTGGTGGTGGTGGCGGGCCGGGACCGACGCTGCTCTCCTGGCTGGCACTACCACCACCAGCCGGGGGCCCAGATGACGGACGGAGTCCTCCTCCTTCAAGGGATATATACGTCCCCACGGCGAGGCTCCTTACCTGGTGGGGTGTGAGTAGGTTTCCTGAGCGTTTGTGTGGATGAGATGTTCTGGGATTTGATGTTTTATGTTGAGGATTGGTTGGGTTTCGTGCGGGTTTTTTTTGTTGTTTTTGTTGTTTCTGTTGGTGGTATGACTTCGCTGATATATATATATATATATATATATATATATATATATATATATATATATATATATATATATATATATATTCCATCTGTTTATATGTCGGTTATTTTCACGATGATCTTCGGGTTTGGATTGGACGGTTCCAGCCGACTGGAACCCGTCTTTTCCAATCGGGTCTCCATTGTTGCTGGTTGTGTGTCGTCCTCTGTAGGTGCACTGTGTGTGATGAAACATTTTTACCGCCTCTGATGAACATATTTCCAAGTATCCCCCCCTGACAACCATGGGTTAACGACCTGAGAACCATGGGTTAACGAGCAGTTGGTGCGAAAGGAATCGTTGATCATGCATGCGGGGAGGTAAATAGAAGAGCCAGTGTTTGTGTGGGGGAGGAGAGAGAGAGAGAGAGGTGGTGGGGGAGGAGGAGGAGAGAAAGATGGAACTGCCACATACTCCTTGTTGCTACATACATATATCACTCTTGCCTGTTTGTGGTCATTGAAATATAACTGACCCGAGACGTGTGCACACACACAACTTATCAGTCGTTATCAAGATGTTATCTATATAGTTCATGATTTGCCTCCGAGTTATCTCCCAAGGTCTGAGGGACGCTGACCAACCGTAAACACTCTTTGAAGATTATAACGTCATCTCAGCTACGTCAGCGGTGCTTTTTATTCATCTCAGCAACGTCAGCGGTACTTTTTTTTACCTCAGCAACGTCAGCGGTACTTTTTTTTCACCTCAGCAACGTCAGCGGTACTTTTTTTTTTATGTCTTTGTTCCCTTGCGTTTACTGCACGTACGTAGATGTTTTCCCTTGTGAATCATCGACATTCGTGGTGTTCTTCTGAGGTAAGGACAACACGAACTTGTTAACTTCCCCGTGTAGAGTCGCGAGCGGCGGCGCTGCTGGGCCTTGCGTAGCGACTTTACGTTTCTGACGAAAGACAGAAGCCGCTACCCCCATGTAGCGTCATGTTAAATACCCTTCGTCGAATCCCATGGTCGTGAACCGTGGATGCTTCGACCTCTCACCCTGCCTTATCCACCATGTAAGAAAACTCTTATAATAATAATGATAATAATAATGATAATAATGATAATAATAATGATAATAATGATAATAATAATGATGATAATAATAATGATAATAATGATAATAATGATAATAATAATGATGATAATAATAATCGCGTTCCCCTGGAAAATTAATCTGCACCAGTAGATTTGAATCTGTCTTGATGTCGTGTGCGTAATGATAACATTGTACTCGTGTTGGCAACACGAAGTTTAAGCCCCGGTACCCTGGAGCGAGGCTCGCTTCATTCTCGTCTCGGCTTCGGTAAGGCTCGACTCGGCTTCATCCCGAGCCCTCCCCGTCCAGCTTCGCCCGGTGTTTCAAGCGGCTCGAAGCGCGTTTCATTTGCTTCGTTCAAGTGAGTCGGGGTGTTTTGTTACCCCAGTATGCAATTTCATTATTTGTACGATATTTTATTTTAGTTCATAGCGGATATTTTAGTTTATCGTTGGCGGTGCCGTGTTAGTACAGCAACGGGATTTTCTAGACTTTGAACGAATGTTACGTTTGCCAGCGGATGGTCGAGATGGATGGACTAGTGAATTTGGATGGTGGCGTTGCTGATAGATGGATTAGCGATCGGATGAGTGAGGGGAGGGGGGGGGGGAAACAGACGTGTGGATGAGTGGGTGACTGATCACCAGACAGGGACCGAGTGATGAACGAGAGGACGAAGGGGAATGAGTGAGGAGGGAGACGTAGGCTAACTTTTTGGTCGAATGTTCGACGCTTTGGGCGCGACGGACGACCCCTTAAAGCGCGCGAGTACGACTCCGGGTTGTGTGACGGCAGGGATACCTCCCTGCGAGAACCCTATCCCTTTAGGGAGGTCTTGCCCTCCTCGTCCTCAAGGGTCTTATCGTTCGTACTTAATGCATCTTAAGGTCGTGCTCGAGGAGATCATACTACTCACTCTGAAACGTCCCCCTCGGCGACCACAGGCTTTATATGGTCGTGTTCGCTGCGCTGTTATAGCATGATTCACGACCTTACCCTCTGCTTCAAGCCTCGGACACACACACAAACACACACACACACACACACACACACACACACACACACACACACACACACACACCTACCTTTGAAGCAGAGTGAACCATGTGTCGAACCCCGGTCGATGGTTCGAAACGAACACGGCAGCTCGTTAGGAGAGAGAGGGGGTCGTCTCGTAAACTTGAGGTTCAGGAAACTTACGATGAAGATTTTAAAATAGGAAGGGAATTGTCGCTTCGGTTCCTATTTCCACAAAGGATTTCCAACGAGTTAAATTGATGGTTTATGATAGGTTCTGTGGCTATTTGTATGTATGCATCGGCGCCTACTGTTCCAATATGCACTTAGCAGCCCTCATGTCTGTCTCGTAATTAAGTGCAATAAGATTTTTTTTTGTCTTGTTCTTCGAGTTAATTGGGTCATTTGGGGTACGTGGCACGAACGTGTCCTCGCTCGCATGCCAGCCCAGGGGTTCGCGGGTTTGCATGCCAGCTCAGGGGGTCGCGGGTTCGCATGCCAGCCCAGGGGGTCGCGGGTTCGCATGCCAGCCCAGGGGGCCGCGGGTTTGCATGCCAGCCCAGGGGGTCGCGGGTTCGCATGCCAGCCCAGGGGGTCGCGGGTTCGCATGCCAACCCAGGGGGTCGCGGGTTCGTATGCCAGCCCAGGGGTCGCGGGTTCGTATGCCAGCCCAGGGGGTCGCGGGTTCGCATGCCAGCCCAGGGGTCGCGGGTTCACATGCCAGCCCAGGGGGTCGCGGGTTTGCATGCCAGCCCAGGGGGTCGCGGGTTCGCATGCCAACCCAGGGGGTCGCGGGTTCGTATGCCAGCCCAGGGGTCGCGGGTTCGTATGCCAGCCCAGGGGTCGCGGGTTCACATGCCAGCCCAGGGGGTCGCGGGTTCGCATGCCAACCCAAGGGGTCGCAGATTTTGTTCCTATGTCGTTGTATCTAATATGTAGCAGTGCGCTACGTGGACACCACCTTCTAATTAAGGAAGATGACGATAAAATTGTATTGCACAGTATATGCGTATGTGTCTGTGTTACCGGATCCCGCCTGCGTAAGGTTACACAGCGAGTGAAAAAGTAACCGCAAAGAACTTCTCGGTCCGTCGGAGCCCACATTCCCCTGCTGCTGGAAGTAGCGCACGCTTAGGATGCAGGAGCCCCTGGAAAGAGTCATGGGGTAATTATATATATATATATATATATATATATATATATATATATATATATATATATATATATATATATATATCAAAGGGCGGAGAAATTAGCAAGAGCTGCTGCGATGTCGGAAGCCATGACAGTTAAAGGTGGAAAGGTTATGTGAGGGAGAGAGAGGAAGACCCCTGCATGTATACTGTGCTCCGTCGTGAAGGGAGTGTGGGTGGAGGACCCTGTGTACGGCTGCTGGCCTGGCTCGTTGTGTATGGGGTGTGGGAGGGAGGCAGGCTCCCTGCTGTGGACGAGGACTGTATTATTATTAGATCAGGTATTGATCACAGCAGAAGGTGATGGTAGATGTCACCCGCTGCCCAGTACCGCCGCTCACTGTACGGCATGGTCTGCCATCACCCGTGGTGTGGTATGGTCTCCCATCACCCGTGGTGTGGTATGGTCTGCCATCACCCGTGGTATGGTATGGTCTGCCATCACTCGTTGTGTTGTATGGTCTGCCATCACTCGTTGTGTGGTATGGTCTGCCATCACCCGTTGTATGGCATGGTCTGCCATCACTCGTTGTGTGGTATGGTCTCCCATCACTCGTTGTATGGTATGGTCTGCCATCACTCGTTGTATGGTATAACCTGGTCTACCATCACTCGTTGTATCGTATGGTCTGCCATCACTCGTTGTATGGTATAACCTGGTCTACCATCACCATATGTATGGTCCTGCATGGTCTGCCATCACTCGTTGTATGGCATAACCTGGTCTACCATCACCATAGTCAACACTCAACCACTGTATAGTATACGATGGTTCACTGTATTGCAGGATGCCATCATCACCCACTGCATAGCAGAGCCTCCAGTGCTGAACTGCGTAAACATCTCCCCTCGTTCCCCTCCCGACACATCCCCTCCTCCCTTCCTAACACTCGTGTTTGTTATACTGTAAAGGGTCCTTTTGAGGATTCTACTTTAACGACTAGACCACCAGGTAGTGGCCATTAAAACCCAACAACATACGGAGGCTATTCTGTCGTGAGCCGGGTCACTTTTGGTCCAGGAGAGAGAGAGAGAGAGAGAGAGAGAGAGAGAGAGAGAGAGAGAGAGAGAGAGAGAGAGTCTGTCATCTGTGTCAACATGCAGGTTCTTCCCTGGCTTCTGGTGTTGGATGGCGTCAGATAACCTCTGGTTTTGTAGGATGGTGCCAGATAGCCTCTTAAGTTTGTTGGATGGTGTCAGATGACCCAATACAGATGTCCAGGAATACAAAGTCCCTCTAATGTGCTGTAGATTTTGATGTTCTCTTTTTTTTCATAACATTTGGGCCGCAATTCGCATTCCTCTGTCGCGTATTTCCTGGTGAGGTTGGAACGCGCACCTCCAGCAGATTACATTGGGCCGCCGTGTTGGCAAGCCGTCGAGTGTATAAGTTTATATATTGTGATAACGAGAAGATTCCGTCGCTCACCACAGTTTGCCAACACACGTGGAGGCAGCTTCCGCGGGGAACATCTGGTGGAAGGCAAGGACGATCTTTTATTCCAGACCCGGAGGCCAGACGCGCGTCAGGAGGAAGTAGAGTCGTCGTGGGGGCGGTGGTCGTCTTGGTAGCGGGCTGGGGGCTTGTGGGGGGTGAGAGAGAGAGAGAGAGAAGAGAGGGAGATGGTTGGTCGTCGTGTGGCGAATGCCCGACTTAGGCGGTGGTCGTGTTGCTGCATATGTCACAGTGGAGGGAGGGAGGAAGACTTCCCTGGACACCGTTTTCTGTTTCCTGCCGTACGAGAGTTCCGGTGAAGACCTGTTTGCTGAGTCGCTTTGTTGCCACGCTGGTGTATAGCTTGGGACTCTCACTGGGCCGACATACTGGCATACTGGACATATTCCTAACCCTCACTGAGCCTCCACAGCGCCATACTGGAACAGGACATAGTGCCACTCTGGTCTGTAGCTTGATTCTTCGACTGAGCCTCCACTGCCATCGTGGACATGGGGCCATAGTGGCCATAGTGGACCTGGTCATAGTGCCATAGCGGACCTGGCCATCGCGGCACAGAGGCCCCGGCATGTCCTCTCGGGCCAGTAATTACCGATCCATTCTGTAGACCCAAATGTTATTTGCGATGAGGCTCCCTCGTTCAGTTTTCCATTTGGCCGTCCGGGCGGTACAAAGACCGTGGCTCGGGGGGGGCCGGCGGCGCGGGGGAGGTTACGGCAAGCCCTGGTTATCAAAGTGGCGTCGAGCGGGACCATTTTGCAGTTTAATTCGCCGGGGGATTAGTCCGCCTTTGTCTCTGATGAAGGAGAGAGGCGTCAGCTCGCCAGGCTGTGTATTCCTGAGTGGAGTTGTTTTACAAAGGTCAATTTGGATCAGAGTGTAGCGGCGGGAACTGGAGATGACAGGTTACGTATGGCAAGGTTTAGGGTAAGTGGGAAGGGAGGCGGAGGGAGGGTGAGTTAAGAGGACGTGAGTTTGGAGGGGCAGGGAAGGCCAACGTGGAGTGAGGGATTTGTGGGATTGACGGACGAAGGGAGGGAGGGGGTCGTGTGATGGAGGAAGACAAGTTGAGGGAAAACAAGAAGGAGAAGGGGGAAAGAAACGAGGGAGATTTGAATGTAAGGGAGAGTATGGTGATGGAGGGCTGTGATGGTTATGGTGATGGAGGACTGTGATGGTTATGGTGATGGAGGAGTGCGACGGTTATGTTGAGGGAGGACTGATGGAAGGGATGCTGGTCGCCACCCCTGACCCCCTGGCTGGTCGACGGACGAATGTAGTCGCTTAGCTAGATCACAGTGTCACATCCACATCCTCCTCCACTCCTGTATTATGCTGATGATCATTCATCTTTTATTTTGCCGACACACGCTCGACCTGATGCCGTCTGGAGACGCTGTAAATACCCTTGCGGCGACGCGCTGAAGTTATGTACTTTCCTCTGGGAACGTGATGTAATTAAGCGCTCAGTGAGGTCTTGGTCCGCGTGCCCTATTGTGCTTCATACACTTGACGTCATCGGGAATGCTTCAAACTGAAACAGATCCGCCGAGTCTGTGGAGCTCTACTCGAACGCACTGGGGTCCTTCCGAACGGCTCAAACACACACACACACACACACACACACACACACACACACACACACACACACGCATGCCAACCCAAGGGGTCGCAGATTTTGTTCCTATGTCGTTGTATCTAATATGTAGCAGTGCGCTACGTGGACACCACCTTCTAATTAAGGAAGATGATGATAAAATTGTATTGCACAGTATATGCGTATGTGTCTGTGTTACCGGATCCCGCCTGCGTAAGGTTACCCAGCGAGTGAAAAAGTAACCGCAAAGAACTTCTCGGTCCGTCGGAGCCCACATTCCCCTGCTGCTGGAAGTAGCGCACGCTTAGGATGCAGGAGCCCCTGGAAAGAGTCATGGGGTAATTATATATATATATATATATATATATATATATATATATATATATATATATATATATATATATGGTAAAACAAAGGGCGGAGAAATTAGCAAGAGCTGCTGCGATGTCGGAAGCCATGACAGTTAAAGGTGGAAAGGTTATGTGAGGGAGAGAGAGGAAGACCCCTGCATGTATACTGTGCTCCGTCGTGAAGGGAGTGTGGGTGGAGGACCCTGTGTACGGCTGCTGGCCTGGCTCGTTGTGTATGGGGTGTGGGAGGGAGGCAGGCTCCCTGCTGTGGACGAGGACTGTATTATTATTAGATCAGGTATTGATCACAGCAGAAGGTGATGGTAGATGTCACCCGCTGCCCAGTACCGCCGCTCACTGTACGGCATGGTCTGCCATCACCCGTGGTGTGGTATGGTCTGCCATCACCCGTGGTGTGGTATGGTCTCCCATCACCCGTGGTGTGGTATGGTCTGCCATCACTCGTTGTGTGGTATGGTCTGCCATCACCCGTGGTGTGGTATGGTCTGCCATCACCCGTGGTGTGGTATGGTCTGCCATCACCCGTGGTGTGGTATGGCCTGCCATCACCCGTGGTGTGGTATGGTCTGCCATCACCCGTGGTATGGTATGGTCTGCCATCACTCGTTGTGTGGTATGGTCTGCCATCACTCGTTGTGTGGTATGGTCTCCCATCACTCGTTGTATGGTATGGTCTGCCATCACTCGTTGTATGGTATAACCTGGTCTGCCATCACTCGTTGTATCGTATGGTCTGCCATCACTCGTTGTATGGTATAACCTGGTCTACCATCACCATATGTATGGTACTGCATGGTCTGCCATCACTCGTTGTATGGCATAACCTGGTCTACCATCACCATAGTCATCACTCAACCACTGTATAGTATACGATGGTTCACTGTATAGCAGGATGCCATCATCACCCACTGCATAGCAGAGCCTCCAGTGCTGAACTGCGTAAACATCTCCCCTCGTTCCCCTCCCGACACATCCCCTCCTCCCTTCCTAACACTCGTGTTTGTTATACTGTAAAGGGTCCTTTTGAGGATTCTGCTTTAACGACTAGACCACCAGGTAGTGGCCATTAAAACCCAACAACATACGGAGGCTATTCTGTCGTGGGCCGGGTCACTTTTGGTCCAGGAGAGAGAGAGAGAGAGAGAGAGAGAGAGAGAGAGAGAGAGAGAGAGAGAGAGAGAGAGTCTGTCATCTGTGTCAACATGCAGGTTCTTCCCTGGCTTCTGGTGTTGGATGGCGTCAGATAACCTCTGGTTTTGTAGGATGGTGCCAGATAGCCTCTTAAGTTTGTTGGATGGTGTCAGATGACCCACTACAGATGTCCAGGAATACAAAGTCCCTCTAATGTGCTGTAGATTTTGATATTCTCTTTTTTTTTTCATAACATTTGGGCCGCAATTCGCATTCCTCTGTCGCGTATTTCCTGGTGAGGTTGGAACGCGCACCTCCAGCAGATTACATTGGGCCGCCGTGTTGGCAAGCCGTCGAGTGTATAAGTTTATATATTGTGATAACGAGAAGATTCCGTCGCTCGCCACAGTTTGCCAACACACGTGGAGGCAGCTTCCGCAGGGAACATCTGGTGGAAGGCAATGACGATCTTTTCTTCCAGACCCGGAGGCCAGACGCGCGTCAGGAGGAAGAAGAGTCGTCGTGGGGGCGGTGGTCGTCTTGGTAGCGGGCTGGGGGCTTGTGGGGGGGTGAGAGAGAGAGAGAGAGAGAGAGAGAGAGAGAGAGAGAGAGAGAGATGGTTGGTCGTCGTGTGGCGAATGCCCGACTTAGGCGGTGGTCGTGTTGCTGCATATGTCACAGTGGAGGGAGGGAGGAAGACTTCCCTGGACACCGTTTTCTGTTTCCTGCCGTACGAGAGTTCCGGTGAAGACCTGTTTGCTGAGTCGCTTTGTTGCCACGCTGGTGTATAGCTTGGGACTCTCACTGGGCCGACATACTGGCATACTGGACATATTCCTAACCTTCACTGAGCCTCCACAGCGCCATACTGGAACAGGACATAGTGCCACTCTGGTCTGTAGCTTGATTCTCCGACTGAGCCTCCACTGCCATCGTGGACATGGGGCCATAGTGGCCATAGTGGCCATAGTGGACCTGGTCATAGTGCCATAGCGGACCTGGCCATCGCGGCACAGAGGCCCCGGCATGTCCTCTCGGGCCAGTAATTACCGATCCATTCTGTAGACCCAAATGTTATTTGCGATGAGGCTCCCTCGTTCAGTTTTCCATTTGGCCGTCCGGGCGGTACAAAGACCGTGGCTCGGGGGGGGCCGGCGGCGCGGGGGAGGTTACGGCAAGCCCTGGTTATCAAAGTGGCGTCGAGCGGGACCATTTTGCAGTTTAATTCGCCGGGGGATTAGTCCGCCTTTGTCTCTGATGAAGGAGAGAGGCGTCAGCTCGCCAGGCTGTGTATTCCTGAGTGGAGTTGTTTTACAAAGGTCAATTTGGATCAGAGTGTAGCGGCGGGAACTGGAGATGACAGGTTACGTAGGGCAAGGTTTAGGGTAAGTGGGAAGGGAGGCGGAGGGAGGGAGAGTTAAGAGGACGTGAGTTTGGAGGGGCAGGGAAGGCCAACGTGGAGGGAAGGGATTTGTGGGATTGACGGACGAAGGGAGGGAGGGGGTCGTGTGATGGAGGAAGACAAGTTGAGGGAAAACAAGAAGGAGAAGGGGGAAAGAAACGAGGGAGATTTGAATGTAAGGGAGAGTATGGTGATGGAGGGCTGTGATGGTTATGGTGATGGAGGACTGTGATGGTTATGGTGATGGAGGAGTGCGACGGTTATGTTGAGGGAGGACTGATGGAAGGGATGCTGGTCGCCACCCCTGACCCCCTGGCTGGTCGACGGACGAATGTAGTCGCTTAGCTAGATCACAGTGTCACATCCACATCCTCCTCCACTCCTGTATTATGCTGATGATCATTCATCTTTTATTTTGCCGACACACGCTCGACCTGATGCCGTCTGGAGACGCTGTAAATACCCTCGCGGCGACGCGCTGAAGTTATGTACTTTCCTCTGGGAACGTGATGTAATTAAGCGCTCAGTGAGGTCTTGGTCCGCGTGCCCTATTGTGCTTCATACACTTGACGTCATCGGGAATGCTTCAAACTGAAACAGATCCGCCGAGTCTGTGGAGCTCTACTCGAACGCACTGGGGTCCTTCCGAACGGCTCAAACACACACACACACACACACTGGGGAGTCGAATGGCTCTGACTCGCTGGGTTACGAATGGGCCCCAGACACATGGGGCCTCAGACGGGTCTGACGCATTGTGGTTCGAACGGGCCCCCGACACAGTGGGATTGGAACAGCTCCGTTTCGCCCGGATTCGAACAGCCCCCCCGATACACTGGGATATCCGAACGGGTCATTTGTGCCATTTCACTCGGCCTGTGAGCCTCCAGCAAATTGTGTGTGTGCAGCGGACCGTCTGTATGTGCGCTTGTCCTCGGGAGGGGGTGAGGAGCGGAGTCCTCCCTCCTGTGTGTCCTTGACGCTGGGGTAAGAAGTGGGTATCCCCCCCTACCCCCGGTAAGTGTCACTGTGGGATAGTGACTGAGTTGTGATGGAGAGAGAGAGAGAGAGAGATTGAGAGAATGAGGCACAGCGTGTGATACAGGACATAACTCCTCTTTTGCTGGGGAGGGCAAAGCTTAGTGTGGTAGAGAGAGAGAGAGGGAGGCGCTGTCCCATGGCCTGGTTTGCCTGGAGGACGGAAAACCTTCTCATCTCGTCCAGCTGCTGCCGAGTCTAGGACAGATCGAGAGGAACCTGGAGACTGAAAGTTGATTTTATGTTAATCACATCACAGTAAGCGAGAGTGACGGTTAACCTGTGAGGATCCTCCCACACACACACACACACACACACACACACACACACCCTCCATCTCGGGCCATGCCCTCCCTCTCCGTCGAAGCCCGTACGCCTCCGTCGCCTTGCCCATGCTCCTCACCTCTTTACCCATGCTCCCCACCGCCTTGCCCATGCTCCCCACCGCCTTGCCCATGCTCCCCACCGCCTTGCCCATGCTCCCCACAGCCTTGCCCATGCTCCCCACCACCTTGGCCATGCTCCCTCATACCGATGCTCCCTCCCATCTTGCCTATATGCTCCTTACGCCCGCCTCCTCTTGCTTCGTTCCTGCACTGTCGGCTACTTGAGACACTGCCTCCCCCCCGATTCGCTCCTCCAACCCTCTCTCCTCCTCCTCCCCAGGACTCAAACTTACTTTAAAAGTTGTTGACAACTTGGGACGAACAGGAGTGGTGTGTGTGTGTGTGTGTGTGTGTGTGTGTGTTGGGGGAGCTGTGGTCGCGCGGGGGGGTAGGGAGGGGTGGGGGAAGGCCACTTGTCCCCTTGTAAACTAATCCAGGATTACTTTGTTTTCCAAGTAACATAAGGTTGAATTAAAAGTTATTTTTACCCTGAATTCCGACCTCAGAGTGAGCGCTGAACTCTTCTTTTTTTTCTTCTTCTTCTTCTTAATCTCCCGCCGGCCTGCAGACAGTAAACAATTTCAACGCTTTTTACACTGCTAAACACTGTAGATTATTTATTTTTTTCCGTCTGTCTTTCTTCCCCGATCATAAGTGTGTGTGGGATGAGGTGGGTCCCATTGATCATCCTTGACGTAAAATTGATCAGCACACGTTCTGCACATGGTAGTGGGGGAGGAGGTGGTGGTGGTGGTGGTGAATGGTGATGATGGTGGGTGGTGGTAGTCAGTGATGGAGTGATACGCTGGAGGATAGTGAGGGGAGAGGAGCCGACGATGGACGGAGGTGGTGGTGGTGGATAGTGCAGCAGAAGGCTCCTCCCCATCACCTACCATCACCAGTATGAGGTCAGTATGACCTGACATTCACCAATATGAGGTGGTCAGTTTGACCTGACCACCAGTATGAGGTCAACAAGACCTGACATTCCCCCGTGCGAGGTCAGTATGACCAGACATTCCCCCGTGCGAGGTCAGTATGACCAGACATCACCCGTGCGAGGTAAGTATATCACACTTTATGACCCTGACTGACATTTCCCAGTCGTTAGGGCGGGATGGCACAGTCGGAGGCGTGTCTGAGGCCTCGATGATGGCGGCAGACGCGCGCCCCCAATGAAGGGCATTACGACTGTGTATCACCAATTGTGAGACGCTCGGTCATACGTCCGCGTTGTGCCGCGTCGGGACGACCCGGCTCGTCTGCCTCCACCTCTCCTAAGGCGCTTGATGGTCGTCCTCCAGGAGTCAAGTCGTGACACTCCGGGGGGAGGTCGTGCTGGTGTCCTGTTGGCTGGGGGTTAAGTGGTGAGACTCAAGGGGATGTGCAGAGAGGGAGGGTGATGGGGAGGTGGTAGGAAGATGGGGGTTATAGTTAATGGGATGGATGGATGGCTGTCTAGATGGTGCAAGGATGGAGGAGAGATATGTAGAGGGAGGTGTCGTATATATTTTTCCCTCAACAACAGAGGCTGATTAACCGAAATACACCATGTTGACTTCACAACTTTTTTTTCCAGCTTGGCGAATTTGCGACCTGGGTCATGCTATAGGAAGACATTCACGTGTAGGGGTTGACGGGAAAGGGGAAGTGGAGAGGTTGTGGTGGTGGGAGGAAAAGAAGAAGGAGGTGACGAAGGTCTCGTAATTGGGGAGAGAGAGTTGGATCAGGGCCGACAGAGGCCCTGAGACAGCTAGAGTCAGAACCCTAACGTAGTAGGGTCGAGGTCCTCCCCGCCACTATATAGCTTGGCTACGTGCCATTGGATGTCCTATGTCGTACCGTCTGTGTTGGATGTTATTCCCAGTTCCATCCTCCGTCAACTGGCACCCATCCACCCTTAAAGGGTCGGTGGGGGGGGGGGGGGGTGTCAGAGGTCACACGTCATCGTGGCCAGAGTGGATGATGATGATGATGGAAACCATATCGTGCTCAAGGCGGAGGTGGAGAGAAACTGATGAGGCGAAAGGTGCCTCAGCTCAGAGCCGGACGCGCCGCGCCCCCGCCGTCCCCCTGACGTGTGAGGGTTGGACGTGTGTCCCCCCTCACTGTGGTAGATATTGGAAGGATCATTGTGGCGTTGAACGGTGCTCAGGCCCGTCGAGAGGTATCGGGATTACATTATTATTTTTTTTAAGGGTCCCCCATACAAAAGAAAGGCAAGTCCAGGGGATACATTGTGGAAAGACTTAAGAGATGGATGTGTTTTTTTTTCCCCCAAGGAAAGAAATACCAGGAAAGGTATCTTTAGGTATAAAGATACCATGAGATATATCAAAGCAGTTGGAGTGAAATCTATTTAAGGGGAAAGGGATACTTTAGGAGTCTCTTAAAAAGAGGATAGAGGAAGCTTACAGGATTTAAGGTGGCACTTTAGACAATTTCTGAAGGCAGTACTTGGGAAGACGTCGTAGGATTACTTGAAAAAAGATGAAGACAGTTTTTTTGTGTGTGTGATATTATTTTCGTGGATGATAATGATGCGCTGCTTCATGTTCGCTCAAGTGAAAAGTAAGAACTTTGAAGTTAAGGACGAGAATGTTGCGGGGGGGAAACTCACAAGAATACTTCAAGGTGACTCACGTGAGTTAATGCAGGAAAATGAATTAGAGACAATAACACAGTGTTACTTAGAAGGGCTGATGCAGGAGAATGTTGGATACAAATACTGAATGGTTAAGATAAAGGCGCCGAACTGACACAAGGCTCTATTGATTAGTATACTGTTTCACTAGCTATTTATAACACATATCAACAATATTAATTAGTATACAGCGTTGAGACATATAAGCAATATTGATCGGACAGTATATAGTATTACTAGCTTGTTAGACAGTATATGGTATTACTAGCTTGTTCTAAGACGCAGAAACATCAGTGACTGCTTCTAAGGTCCGTGTTTGTGGCTCAGCCATCCTTCCAGAGATGGAGTCAGGATAACCCACCTGGGTTGGTTGGCTTTTGTGTCAAACTTTGGCCTCAAGCATCGATCCATAGCGAGGTGAGGTTCAGTCAATGTTACCACATAGTGTGGGGAACTCGAGGAGAGAGAGGTGAGGTGTACCACTGAACTGTAAACGAACCAGATATATACATTCATGTAAGCAGTGTCCACCCTCCACACCCCCAATATATAAACCTGCCTGGTATATACATTTCCTAAAGACGTGGAGGTCCACACTCGGGGACTGTGGAGGTCCACACTCGGGGACTGTGGAGGTACACACTCGGGGGCTGTGGAGGTCCACACTCGGGGGCTGGACATGGCATACGGGCAGACGTCATCCTTGACATAGTGGAACTCGAGTCGCTTCGGTCTGTTCCGAGTGGTGTGTATGTGTGTGTGTGTGTGTGTGTGTGTGTGTGTGTGTGAGATTAAACTTGGGCAGCGTCACACAATGACTGTTGCCCCTGGGAGAGACCAGGAGGACAACGGTTACAACGGGAGTTTGTCGGTGGAGGAGGTCAACAGGTCCTCAGTTACATCGGGGACGCTTGGGAGAGGCCAACAGGATAACAGGAACGTGTGGGAAAGGCCAACAGGGGCAACAGTTACAACAGGAACGTGTGGGAGAAGCGAACAGGGCAACAGTTACAGCGGGGTAGGGTAGAATGGTGCTGAGAGGGACATGTAATTAGAACACAACCCACCTTCTAATTCTAATTTTGATTTAGTAAGATGTTACCGGGTCTGTGACTGTGGTCCAGTTGGCTCGTCTTCACCACCACCAGTAGGAGCCAGCTGGCCCACCACCACCACCAGTAGGAGCCAGCTGGCCCACCACCACCAGGAGCCAGCTGTAGGTGTGGGATGGTCCAGTGTGGTGGTCCTGGGATCAGTTAGCCTCGAGAGAACCATCCCACAACATCTGTGTCTACCTTGATATTTCACCGTCCTTAATATCTTCATAATATTGAGGAGGGAAATGCTCTCTCGTATGAGATCTTTCACATAATGTTGACAGTGAAATGTTTACGGTAGCTTCTTGGCTTGGGACACTATTACATGAGTGGTATGGGGTCGGGGGTGTACGCTGAGGAGGAGGGAAGGGGCCGGGGTGTTGTATACATTGTGGATTAGTTTTGTCTACCCCGGGGAGGAAATAAAGACCGTCTCCCCGGGCTTGCCTCGATGCTCCGATCATCATCACCCCCTCCTCCTCCTCCTCCTCCTCCTCCTCCTCCTCCTCCTCCTCTTCCTCCTCCTCCTCCCCTCCGCTGCCACTGTCCTACAGTACTGTGACAGACGGTAGTGTCCCTGGACGGTGTGGTGGGGTGGGGAGTATAAGGTTTTCCTGGGGAGTGGAGAGAGAGAGAGAGAGAGACCCATTGTGTGTTGTGTCCCGGGATGAGGTTATTGCATCGTCCCTCCATCCATTCCACGATCCTTCTCTCTCTCTCTCTCTCTCTCTCTCTCTCTCTCTCTCTCTCTCTCTCTCTCTCTCTCTCTCTCTCTCTCTCTCTCTCTCTCCCGCCCATTCCGCCAGGCTGCATCCTTCCCATCTTGTCCTTCCCCCGTCCGTCCGTCCGGTCATCACCCCCTCTGTGTATCAGGGAGGGTAGTCGGCAGTGCCAGCATTTCAGTAACTGTCAGGTGCCACTCCTTTGCACCAGATAGTCGCCTGGTTCTCTCTCTACCTCACCCACAACGCTGGCTGCTCACTGTCCACACACACACACACACACACACACACACACACACACACACACACACACACACACACACACAGCTCACAACACATTAAGCCAGTAATCGAGTCTTTTATTCCTAACTCTTGTATTTTCCACGTGTGAGCGCTGCTCGGCTGCCCCTTATCACCTCCTCACGTTCAAAATCTCGACGCAGGTAACCGTAAGTAGGTAGGTAGGTAGGGAAGTAAGTAGGTAGGTAGGTAAATAGGTAGTTAGGTAGGTAAGTAGGTAGGTAGGTAGGTAAGTAGGTAGATAGGTAAGTAGGTAGGTAGGTATATAAGTAGGTAGGTAGTTAGTTGAATAGGTAGGTAGTTAAGTAGGTAGGTAGGTTATTACGTCTACCTACGTATACACTACTGTGTTTTCTCATGAGAGTTAGAGTTTCAGGAGGCAACTGTCGGAATATCAGCGGGTCGTCAGAACATCTCTCTCTCTCTCTCTCTCTCTCTCTCTCTCTCTCTGTCAGAGCTCCTCCATCTCCTGCAGGGGACGCGGGCGGGGTGCTGGCTTGCGGTGTCCCACTTAACGCCATTTTATTTAATCACGGTTCGCGGGGTGGGCCCGGGGAAGGTGGGAGGGAGAGTTCAAGTACAGTGTGAGGAGACTGATGAGGCCTCATGATCTCTCCCTTGATTACCAGGTGAGGAGTTTCCCCCCCGGGGGGCGGGTGGGGGGCGCCTCACCACCTGGACGACCCACGTCGCCCTTAACCTCTGGATTACGTACGTCGCCCTTAACCCCTGGATTACGTACGTCGCCCTTAACCCCTGGATTACGTACGTCGCCCTTAACCTCTGGATTACATACGTCGTCCTTAACCCCAGGCTTACTTCGCCCTTAACCTCTGGATTACATACGTCGCCCTTAACCCCTCAGTTACGACTTCTTTAAACCCTTAGACTACAGCGTCTTAACCCCCTGGACTCCGACGTCATAACCTGAGATATGATGACGCGTCCCTTGGCTTACGAAGACTGGATGAACACTTAGATTACAAGGATGCCGTCATGGTCTAGACTGGGCCCTCTGGACTACAAAGACTGGGTCCCCTGGACTACAAAGACTGGACCCCCTGGACTATAAAGACTGGGCCCCCTGGACTATAAAGACTGGGCCCCCTGGGCTACAAAGACTGGGCCCTCTGGACTATAAAGACTGGGCCCTCTGGACTACAAAGACTGGACCCCCTGGACTA
This sequence comes from Panulirus ornatus, assembly GCF_036320965.1. Classification (NCBI taxonomy): domain Eukaryota; kingdom Metazoa; phylum Arthropoda; class Malacostraca; order Decapoda; family Palinuridae; genus Panulirus; species Panulirus ornatus. Next base: position 63,263,115 of record NC_092242.1, read on the forward strand.
CAAAGACTTGGGCCCCCTGGACTACAAAAGACTGGACCCCCTTCGACCTCCCTGTCCTTATATAAGTTGCGAAGTCTTAAGTCAACAACCCCGCCGTAATTCGTGGCGATTTAGGAACATCCGAGCGAAAACAAAGAAGGGAAAAGGGGGATCCTCCTCACAAGTCTTCCTGACCATCGAAATCGATGATGCTGCCCACCATTTCTTCCTCTCCTCCTTCTTGCGGTGGGTTGGAGGAAGGATCCACCCTCCACTTAGTCTCCCATGCGGATGATTCGCTGGGGGAGAAGAGACGAGACAATATGCTGCATGCGTTTCAGTTCCCTGGGAGGACAGGTTGTGTGTGAGGGATGACGGTGATGGCGCCACGGGGGGGGGGGAAGGTTGGTCGGCCCGGAACTCCTTCTCCTCGTTTCCCTCATCTTGTGGTACGCGTCGGTGACTCAGGCAGGGACATCCCCGCCATGACTGAGGGATTCCTAGTGAGTTGGTGGAGGTATATTACCCCCAGGGCTGTCTGAAAGGGGACGGCTCGTAGACGGGATCGTTAGTTCTGGTGGTGACGTGTGGAAGGATTCCGTTTCAGGGCTGTCCAAAGGCTCTGTCTGTGCCGTCTACAAGGTCCTTATGACAGTCTTAAGTGGTCCATTATGACCGTCTAAGAAACCCTTTCATGACTCAGGGCTCTGTGACCGGGTGTATCTCGCCTGCAGACTTACATATACGTGTCCCTGACCTACCGGTAGTGTGGTACTGATGCGTTGAACATGAGTCGGCCTTGGCAAGTGTGATGAAGAGAGTCTGCTATGTTCAGTTAATGCGGTCGTGGGGTATCTGTAGTGTGGTGTGGTGTGGTGTGGTGTGGTGTGTGTGTGTGGTGTGTGTGTGTGTATGCCAAGGAGGTAAAACCCTTGGCTAGGGTCGTGAGGGTAAGTGCGAGGCACGGTTGTGGTCGAGGTGCGCGCGAGGCCCTCAGTTACGATTTAGTGACTGTAGTATCGAAGAGTACGTGGCAAGGGTAGCGTTGGCTGAAGTGAAGAGCTCTAGTGCGGATGTGTGTTCTGAGGGCGTGATGCTCTCGTTGCGTGCTGGGGAATGGTGTGTCTGACGCGTAGAGAGAGAGGCTGATGTCTGCTTGAAATGGGGGAAAAAAGAGTTCATCATATTTCATCGCTTTTAGAATCACCTCGATGCTGCTAAGTTTAGAGGTTGTGTGGAGACCAGAGTCGAGTGCGTGGAGACGGCAGTGAGTGTTTGTGTGTTCATGGTCCCCCACTCTGTGCCCCTGTTGTTAGCTGGAGATGGTGGTGGTGTGGAAGGTGTGGAGGAGGAGGAGGACGACTCTCTCTCTCTCCTCTTCCCCTACCCTGCTGATGCCTGTATACTAAATGCTCTCCTCTCCCGCGTGGCCTGAGGTGTCGACTGGTAATCCCCGCTGCCTTCGCAGAGTCACGTCCTCGTGATGGTGGGGACTGGACGGCAGGGAGAGGATATGAAGCACCAGACAGGGGACGTCTCTGCCGGCAAGGGGGGTTCGTCCCTTCCCGTCCGCCTCGGGGTGTAGGGAGGAGAGTCTGGGGCGTTGCGTGGGAGTGCTGCGGGTGTGGCGGTGAACGTGGGAGGCTCGGTGTCGGGAAAGGAACCCAAGGGAAGGACAGATATCAAGAGACCTCTGGATCATGGGGCGGATGGCTGCGAACTTAACACTTGTGGTAGGAACAGATTGATAAACCAGAAGGCCACCCACCTCTCCCTCCGTCTCAACTACCAGTAAGAGAAAAAGTATAAGAAACGCCCTCCAGTATATGGAGAGATTACATACTGCCGTGGAAACTGTATAGGAAAGTGTGAATGGGGAAAAGGTTCTTGTAACAATATTACGAGCGGCCTCGCTGGAGCTGGACTCTGGCGAGGGAGAGACTGGTTGAAATGTCCCTTCTTGCAGTACGATTATTTGTTGATAACAGATATTACTGAAGTATTCATCAAACATTGGGTTAAAGGTATTCTTAGTCTCCATGTACTGTACATGGTGGTAATGTGTTCCTGTCTTCTACCATTATGAATACGAAAGAAAAGAAAAGGAAATATCTTATGTAGGTGTCTGTTATACCTTCCTTTATCATTTCGTTATTTCTGGTCGCTGAATCGCTGTCTGGAGTGAAGAAATTGTCGTATGTTATAGTGTGGAAATCATTTAACATTCTGAAAACTTATAATGGATCTCTTCAAGCGTCCGCGTTTTTTTTGAGAGATAAATTCTATTTTTTTCTTTTCTTATCTTTCGTACGTCTTACATCTGAGTCACGATATTTGGTTTGGTTGTTATTCTCTGAATTCATTGTAGTGTTTCCTCATCTTGTGGTTGTGAAGGGTGGGTATTGTGTACCCCGTGTTGTGGTTGTGAAGGGTGGGTATTGTACCCCGTGTTGTGGTTGTGAAGGGTGGGTATTGTACCCCGTGTTGTGGTTGTGAAGGGTGGGTATTGTATCCCGTGTTGTGGTTGTGAAGGGTGGGTATTGTATCCCGTGTTGTGGTTGTGAAGGGTGGGTATTGTATCCCGTGTTGTGGTTGTGAAGGGTGGGTATTGTATCCCGTGTTGTGGTTGTGAAGGGTGGGTATTGTACCCCGTGTTGTGGTTGTGAAGGGTGGGTATTGTATCCCGTGTTGTGGTTGTGAAGGGTGGGTATTGTACCCCGTGTTGTGGTTGTGAAGGTGGGTATTGTATCCCGTGTTGTGGTTGTGAAGGGTGGGTATTGTATCCCGTGTTGTGGTTGTGAAGGGTGGGTATTGTATCCCGTGTTGTGGTTGTGAAGGGTGGGTATTGTATCCCGTGTTGTGGTTGTGAAGGGTGGTATTGTATCCCGTGTTGTGGTTGTGAAGGATGGGTATTGTATCCCGTGTT
>NC_092242.1:63271019-63288519 GCF_036320965.1 Panulirus ornatus
CCCACCAAACCCCCACCACACCCCCACCACACCCCAACACACCCCCACCAAACCCCCACCAAACCCCCACCACACCCCCACCACACCTCCAACACACCCCCACCACACCCTCACCACACCCCCAACACACCCCCACCAAACCCCCACCAAACCCCCACCAAACCCCCACCACACCCCCACCACACCCCCAACACACCCCCACCAAACCCCCACCACACCCCCAACACACCCCCACCAAACCCCCACCAAACCCCCACCACACCCCCATCACACCCCCACCACACCCCCAACACACCCCCACCACACCCCCAACACACCCCCACCAAACCCCCACCAAACCCCCACCACACCCTCAACACACCCCCACCAAACCCCCACCAAACCCCCACCAAACCCCCACCACACCCCCACCACACCCCCACCACACCCCCACCACACCCCAGTCCCGACGGAGCTTTGGAAATTTAAACTTTGTTCTTGCAGAACTTTGTCAATTATATCAGGAGGGGAATTTTACATCGGGTGTTTCTTATTTTGTGTTTTTACGACCGACCTGTTTATTGGAAGTTAACCTCCCGATCACGATGGTGGGGGGCCCTCGAGCACGATGGTAGGGGCCCCTCGAGTACGACGGTATGGGGCCCCCTTGAGCACGACGGAATGGGGCCCCCTTGAGCACGACGGTAGGGTCCCCTTGAGCACGACGGTAAGGGGCCCCCTTGAGCACGACGGTAGGGGCCCCCTTGAGCACGACGGTATGGGGCCCCCTTGAGCACGACGGTAGGGGGGGCCCTTGAGCACGACGGTATGGGGCCCCCTTGAGCACGACGGTAAGGGGCCCCCTTGAGCACGACGGTAGGGGCCCCCTTGAGCACGACGGTAGAGGACCCCCTTGAGCACGACGGTAGAGGGCCCCCTTGAGCACGACTGTAGGGGGCCCCTCGCGCACGACGGTAGGGGTGCCCTCGAGCACGACGGTAAGGGGCCCCCTTGAGCACGACGGTATGGGTGCCCCCTTGAGCACGACGGTATGGGGCCCCCTTGAGCACGACGGAATGGGGCCCCCTTGAGCACGACGGTATGGGGCCCCCTTGAGCACGACGGTAGGGGGGGCCCTTGAGCACGACGGTTTAGGGTTACACCGTCGTGCTCAAGGGAGAGGGTTGAGGGTGGAGAGCTCTCGCCCCTTAACTTCGCGCGGACAAGGTTATGGGTAATTAACAAGAGAACTTCTGCCTTGTTTTCCACGTGATTGGTTCTCTTCCCTTCCCCTCCCCATCCCAACCTTCCCCAACCACCCACCTCCCTCCCTCCCTCTCCACCTCCACTGGGGATTGAGGGAGCCGGGCCGCCGTAGCCCTGGAAGAACCACCCGACCCACCGACCCACCGTCGTCAGCTAAGCTTCGTTAAACACTGGCTTAAGCTTAAGTTTTAAAAAAAGGAGAAAGAGAGAGAGAGAGAGAGAGAGAGAGAGAGAGAGAGAGAGAGAGAGAGAGAGAGAGAGAGAGAGAGAGAAGCTGTAGGGGTTGGCCCACAGTCTGGCCTTCACCCAGCTAAACCCAACAGACGTCTAAACCCTCCCTCCCCCCATCCCCCCCAGATTGTGGCTCGAACGTCACCCCTGGCATTCACAACCCCCATACCATCACCCCTGATATCATCACCCCCTACCCCTTGACAGTTGCCACCCCTTATCATCACCCACTGACTGCCACAACCCTCCCTTACTGTCACCCCTGACAGTCACAAACCCCCTTTACCATCACCCCTGGCAGTCACAGCCTCCTTACCATCACCCCTGAGAGTCTCAACCCCCTTACCATCACCCCAGACAGTCACATACCCCCTTTACCATCAACCCTGACAGTCACAGCCTCCTTACATCACCCCTGAGAGTCTCAACCCCCTTACCATCACCCCAGACAGTCACAAACCCCCTTTACCATCACCCCTGACAGTCACAGCCTCCTTACATCACCCTTGACAGTCCCATTACCCCCCCCCATACCATTACCCCTGACATCATCAGCCCTGGCACTCGCAACCCCCTACCATCACTCGTGATCCCCAGCCATGACCCCTGACGTCAAGGGGGAGTTTGGAGCGGAACATTACCCCTCCCTCCTGCCAATCTCCCCCCCAGGTATGTCAGGGATCGGGACCAATTACTGCTAATTCCAGGCTCTGACGGGGTCCGAGGTAAGGGGGAGGAGGAGGAGGAGGAGAGGACCCCAGAACAGCTTCTCCCGGGCAGCAGACGACACTCGTGCCGCCTCTTAATCATGTAACCCAACTTTCCCTGCTGCCAGCACGGCGGGGCCCTGTTTTGGCCAACAGTTCGCCGTGCTGGGTTACCAGAGTCGTTTGGAAAGGCCTCTCTCTCTCTCTCTCTCTCTCTCTCTCTCTCTCTCTCTCTCTCTCTCTCTCTCTCTCTCTCTCTCTCTCTCTCTCTCGCACACACACACACAAAGCTTCAAAAGTCAGTCATTACCACAGTGGTGTGAGGCTTTGAATGGGCGCGCGTGTGACTGATGGGCGTGTTGTTCATAACGATGGCATTTAAAGTCGCTTTGGATCGTACCTGCGACCTAACAACAGTTGACTGCAAGGGGTAGGGGGCCAAAAAACCAGTCTGGAAAAGACGTCGTGTGTGAGGGTCACGGTAGGAAAAAAAAATGTACTAGTTAGGCAAGCGCTCAAGTGTTGGAAATTTTACGTCAGGTTGCGTAAGATTGTGAACGACCCCTGAGCCACAGCGGGACGACCCTTGACAAGCACAGTGGTATGATCCGTGGGTATAAAGGCCTTGCCTTTGTTAGACGGGACTCACTTGGCTTGATTGATGGCGTGTGTGTACCGCTGTGTCTTGGTTTCCAGGATGTCAACATTGATCGTGTGACGGGGGGGGTGTGTACACAGGGTGACGCGACCTTTTAACTCGGCAGGATTGGCTGTGAGAGAGGCCAGCCAGCAGGAGGAGGGAGGCACGTCACCTCCCTTGTGTGTGTGTGTCGGTGTCTCTGGTTTCCCTCCCTCCTGTCTGGTCGGTCACCTCCAGCCTCTCGCGGGAGTCATGCCGACTCCGACGAAGGATTGACCCCCAAGACGTGCCGTCCAGGAGAAACGGTGCGGGGAGGAGGAAGGAGGAGGAGGAGGTTGGTGGTGGTCAAGAAGTGGAAAGTGATCGAGGAGGGAAGAAAGGTGGTTGAGGCCGAAGTGGCCGACAGGGGCGAGAGAGAGAGAGAGAGAGAGAGAGAGAGAGAGAGAGAGAGAGAGAGAGAGAGAGAGAGAGAGAGTGTGTGCAAGGGAGGTTTGGGGTCGAGGACTTGACGGTGTAGAAAAGTTGAGGAGACTGACCGCTTCTAACCAGAGTTTGGTATAGGAGGAATTGCGTGGAAGAAATCCAAAAACCTTCCCCGCGCCCCCTAGAGGAACACACACACACACACACACACCCCTTAGGTCATTCACGAGGTCGTAAGACCTTTGGTGACGAGAGACTTGGCCCAGGAAGATTAGAGGTCGATTTACGGCCCGGTGCACTGAAGGGGAGAAGAGTCCTGCAGGAGTAAGACGAATGTAGGTACTGAAGGAATGAACTCTGCTAGGGACGACACCTCACCTCCATCCTCACCTGGGAGTGGTCGGGTTCTCCCTCCTGTGTACACCCTTCGGCCCGATATTTGGCCCGATTTTGACATCCAAGAGGGTCGTACCGTCGTGCTCAAGGGTCGTACCGTCATGATCAAGGGTCGTACCGTCGTGCTCAATGCGTCGTACCGATGAGTCCGATGGTCGTAGCGATGTGCTCAAAGGTCGTACCGTCGTGCTCAGTCATACGCCTGTGTTTCTAGGGTCGTACCGTCGTGCTCAAGGGTCTTACCGTCGTGCTCAAGGGTCGTGCCGTCGTCCTCAAGGGTCGTACTGTCTTCCTCAAGGGGTATCTATAATAAAAAAAAAAAAGGAAGTAGAAATATTAAGAAAAACTGCACAGTCGGTTCCTTCGTTTTAGTGGGTGTTTCTGACAGCCTCCCTCCTGTATTATTCACAGGCCGATACAAAAAAAAAAAAAAAATTCCCCCCGCTCTGAAAACCGGGAAATTCTCTCACTCCTCAAAAAAATAGTCCCTGGCATATCCTTCCTCTCCACTGCCGACATTTTTCTAAGGTGTGTGACGGGGTGGTAGGAGGAGGAGGAGGGTGTGGGTGGCCAAAAAAGATGATTGTAATTCAGTTCAGGGAAAGCTTTTGTGCGTTTCCCTCCTCTCACTCCTCCTCCCTCCCCCCTTCTCCCCAAAGAAAAAAGAAATGATGGAAATGGTGTTTCTGGCGGAGGGAAACCCGAGTTAGGGGCGCCGGGCTGGAGCGCGCGATCGTTTGCCGTTAGACCTCCCGAGAACTGAACGCGGCCCTGAATGGATGGGGTAAATTTCTCTCAGCCAGTCGTTGTTGTATGGGGGAGGGAGGGAGGGAGGAGAGAAGAGGAGGGATGGAGGGAAGGAAGGAAGATGAGGCAGAAGAGGGAGGGAGGGAGATCTGTGTGTGAGGCAGGAGTAGAGTTACCCCAGGTTTCGACCTCTTCCACCACAACCATCACACTCCTCTCCCTTGCCACATTGCCACCACCGCCACACGCCCCACACCTCTTCTCTACCACATTTCCAGATGATGGAGGTCACCTGATCTTGTAGGCTCTTCTCATAGTAGATCCTCGTAGCTCTCATAAGCTCTTCTCATAATAGATGTGTGCTCTCATAAGCTCTTCTCATGATAGATGTGTGCTCTCTTAAGCTCTTCTCATAATAGATGTATGCTCTCTTAAGCTCTTCTCATGATAGATGTGTGCTCTCTTAAGCTGTTCTCATGATAGATGTGTGCTCTCTTAAGCTCTTCTCATGATAGATGTGTGCTCTCACAAGCTCGTCTCATAATAGATCAGTGTTCTCGTGAGCTTACCTTACCTTATGTATGGGAATTCGTGGTACCTGTTGAGCATACGAAGCTTGAGGGGTGAGGAGGAGGGCCGGGGTCGGTCGCCTGGTTTACGTACAAGGAGGAACAGCTTTGTTAGTTTTTCTGTCGCAAAATTTTTGGAGGAAATTAATAAGATTCATAGGTAAGGTTCGTAAGTGCCACAGTGTGACCCTTCTCTAGGACTAGGGTACGATTCTAGAGCACGATAGTGTACGGGTCTTCAGTACGAGGTATCGAGGACTTTGAGCTGATCCAGAAGGCTCGGGGTCAAAAAAGGTCAGGTCATCTTATCCAAAGGTCGTATCGATAGTTCTGCCAAATAGTAGAGCAAAAAAATAAGGGTTACGTCTCTCTCTCTCTCTCTCTCTCTCTCTCTCTCTCTCTCTCTCTCTCTCTCTCTCTCTCTCTCTCTCTCTCTCTCTCTCTCCTTTCAGACCCTGGTTCACGCCCCTGCACAGTGTCTTAACACACCTCTCCCCCCTCCCACGTAGTACAGTAACCTCACGTACTTATTATTACGTTGCACTGGGTTCATTCAACTGTTCGTCGAAGCGTTCAGCATCTCCCAGGTGAACACCTTTGGCACTTGGGTAAGTAGACAAGACGCGTTGATGCGAGTCGAAACCAGTTTACTTGTCTGTTGACACCTGCCTCCCTGTGTGTGTGTGTGTGTGTGGTGGTGGTTGGGGGAAACCGGCCTGGCTTGTCTGTGTGATCATAAACCCTCGGGAGTCCACGGGTCTGTTGCATATGGTCTCGTTGTTGATATGGCCTTTGCCATAGGCCATGCAGGCCTGGGCGGCCGGCATGAAGAAGGACCGCCATCCGCCCACCCCCCACACGCGCGCGCCGCCCCACCGTCGTTACTGCATTAGCCATTCACGTTGCTTCCCTTTATAACCCCCGCTGGTCAGGGTGAGGCAGGGGCCTGCACGGCTATGATGATGCCTCCTCTTTAAAACCTAACCTTCCTCCTCCTCCTCCTCCTGCTCCTCCTGCTCGTGCTGCTCCTCCTCCCTCCCTCCCAGAGCAACACCTCTTCATTGGCTGCTCCCCTTCCCCCCTCGCGACTCTGTAGCGCACCTGTTGTTGGCTGGCCTGCGAAGCTCATGCATCGAGCCCGTCGCAGAGGAGGTCAGCAGGATGTTTTTACGCCAACGTTGCGAATGAATCTGTTTATTCGCCGATGTGTTTTGGTCATATATCTACTGAACTATTCAGTAGGGTTTTTTTTCCCCGCTAGCAGAAATAATTCTGTTTATTTATATATGTGTGTGTATATATATATATATATATATATATATATATATATATATATATATATATATATATATATATATATATATATATATTTCTTTTTTTTCCAGAGTTTCTGAAGAGCCATTCGGTGTTTTGCGCATACGCTGAAAATAAATATTCGCCATTGTTTTTTTTGGGGGGGTTTTGTTTTCCCCTAAGCCATCCAGATAAAATAATGAAGGTTGGCTCCTTCTTCTTCTTCTTCTTCGTCTTCTTCTTCTTCTTCTTCTTCTTCTTCTTCTTTCCACCCGAAACAAGAAAGCAAATCCTTCAGAACGATATCATTTTTTTTTTCTTTTTAGCCCCGAGTATAAATTGACATGAAGACAAATTCTCGTAGACTGTCAGGGGGAAGGATAGACCGTGTAGGGTATTGGGCAGTTTATCGAAATGAAATATTGAGTAAGAGGATTTGATTGCATATCTGACGATGAACAGATGGACTGGACCCCAGGGTATAGGGCGGGAGGAGGAGGAGGGAGAGAGGGAGAGTGTGCCAGGGGGGGGAGGAGGGAATACATGGAAGACTTCACCACCCGTTCACCACCCGTTCACCCCAGGGGTGGAGGTAGAATGTGACCCGTCTTCTCTACAGACATTGCTGCATTTGACTACGGTGGACGACCTCTTGGTCACGGTAATACGACCCCTTGACTACGGCTGTACGACCTGGGACCGTGGCTGTGCGACCGTTGACCGCGGCTGAACGACCCTTAACCACGGCTGAACGACCCTTAACCACGTCGGTATGACCCTTGAGCGTTACTCTAACAACTCTTCATCACGACGGCACGACCCTTGACCATGACAGAACGACCTTTAGGTGTGGTGCCTTCGGTAACGGCCGTACCTGATAGTATGTTGGAACTGACCTGACCTGACCTGAACGGGTCATTGCTCAGAATCCGGGACATAACATCCCCCCCCCCCCCCCGTGACCTGTTGAAAGGAACGAGATAGATTTAGGGCAACAGGTTTGTCTCTCTCTCTCTCTCTCTCTCTCTCTCTCTCTCTCTCTCTCTCTCTCTCTCTCTCTCTCTCTCTCTCTCTCTCTCTCTCCTTCCGAGTCCCAAAATCAGGTCAGAATTTCAGGTCTCCACACCAGGCTCGGAGTCAAAACGATGAAGGACTTTTCTCTTGGTCACAAGGTCACAAGGGGGTCAGGGCCTCTCTCTGATTTCGTTAAACTTGTGGTCAAATCAGGAGTTCGTTGATCACTCCTAGTGTAAAGTAAGGTCAGACAGTGTGTGTGTGTGTGTGTGTGTGTGTGTGTGTGTGTGTGTGTGTGTGTATGTGTGAAGGGGATGAGGGGGTCAAGGTTTCACCAGAGCGTGGGAGAGAGAGGTGGGTAGGCGTCTGCTGGGCCAGGGGAATTGGGTTAATCAGAAGTCGGGTCATGATGATATTAGGCTGGGTCATAAAGCTCTCGAGAGATGGCAGGTCATATGGAGACAATCCTTGGGACTCCCTGCAGTGTATATGTCTCTCCCTCCTCCTCCTCCCACCTCTCTCCAAGGTGGAGCCGCCGAAGGCCAGGGAGGAGGAGGAGGAGCTCATGTGATGATGTCCCTCCCCCCACCATATACCTTCCTCCCGCCATCTGGTGTCAGCGCCTCCATGTACGTCGTCCATCAATCGAGCGGTTTTGCGTCGCGTTCTGCGGTGGTGAGGTCTTGGCCGCTGCGATGCACGGCGGGAGTTCAACACGTCCCGTTCGGTAGTGGACGTTTGCTTCAAGGAGTTTCGAACGTCTTTTGTGTCCTGTTTCGCCGTCGAGTTTCCTCTGAAACCTCCTAAGTTTGTTTCCCCCTCCCTTCCTCCCCACCACCTCATCATCAGTCTTTTCCCCTAACCTATTCCCCCCCCCACCCCCATCCTTCCTGGCCCGCTTTATGGGTCACGTGAGGGTAGTTATGATGTATAGGTTGTCTCCCTCTTATAGGGGGCCATGGTCTCCTCATGGGTTGTAAAGTGTCGATCGACCTTCGTTGTTCAAGATGGGTGTGAGTGCCCAAGGTACAGTATACGAGGGATGGAGGATGGGTTACCAGGAGACCACATAGATCAGGAAGAAGGGGGAAAATATGGTAGTATCTGAGTGGGACGCGTCGGGGGGAAAGTATAGATGAAAAGGGAATGATTTCATGTTGTCTTGATGACAGATGACGAACGTTTGTTATTTTTATAGTTGGTGACACCTGCGTGTGGATCCTCTCTCTCCCTCTACCCCCTACCCACCTCCCTCGCTCCCTTCCTGTCACCAGCTGACGGACGCCCACCAGCTGCTGCTCACCCACCAGCTGCCGCCCACTCCGGACATATCACCCACCCACACCCAGCGGTTAGCCCTATCATCCCCCCTTCCTCCCGTCGAACGCCGCAAGAATCATACTCTGCTGGCCAACTGGACCAGTCCAGGCCTTACGGCGGAGGCGACCGTCCGCCTCTCGTCTGCTGAAGGCAGTCCACAGGGAAATGAAAAGCCGAGCTCGCTCTGGGCCAAGGCTTGGGGAGAGGGTGGGCGGGCAGGGCAGGCCAGCCAGCCATTTCTTTCATTTCCCACATAGTTGGGAAGCCACAGGGGGACACTGACGGGAACGGGAGGGGAGAGAGAGAGAGAGAGAGAGAGAGAGAGAGAGAGAGAGAGAGAGAGAGAGAGAGAGAGAGAGGGATGGACGCTCGACGAAGGGAGGAATGGTCTTGCTGGTGGCACAGGAGCAGATGGCCAGCAGCAGCAGGAGGAGGGTGGGGGAATATAACCTACGTTGGGGAATTATTATTACCGCTTTCGGACGGGCTGGGCTCAGGAGAAGGACGCGGGAGTCGGGAGTATAGAGTACATGGACACTGGGGTTCGTGGCAAGACAAAGGAAAGGAAGAGGTGGAGGAGGAGGGACGACGGATGTGGGGACGAGATGAAGGCAACACTGGGGCATCGGAGGAGAAGTGGGGTTAAGATGGATCAACTGGGACTGGGTTAAGTCCTTTAACCCCCGGGGGAGGAAGGGGGAAGGGAGGTCAGTGGTCCCATGGCCTCAGGGGGGGGTCGGTGGTCCCATGGCCTTGGGGGTCTGTGGTCCCAAGTTCCCTGGAGATCAGGTCCCAAGGCCCTTAGGAATCAGTTGCCCCGTGAACCAGATCATAATCCTATAAAACCCTCTCGGTAATCCGGTTACCTCCTCCGTATCCGGATTAAGACGTCGGCCGCTTGGTGTCCGGATTCATGCGTTGCCTGTTGATGCAGTCTATCCGGAGGGGATGGCTGGAGTGTGCACCAGGGAGACTGACGTCAGGGGGAAAGAGCTGGTGACGTCAGGGAGAAGGACTGTTGACATAAGGGGCGAAAGGCTGGTGACCATCATGGAGGACTCATGACATCAGGAAGAAGAGATGTTTGACGTCAGGAGGAAGGGTTGGTGACGTCAGTAGGAAGGGTCGGTGACATCATGGAAGAACTCATGACATCTGAGAGTAGAGGCGATGACGTCAGGAGAATAGGAGGGTTGGTGAGATGGGACACACCTTTTCTGCTAGGCTAAGGTAGGCCTGGTTGATGCCAGTGTAGTCCCCGACGGTGTTGTGAGGATGCGAACCCTCGGCCTTTGAACGCAAGGGAGAGGAGGAGGAGGAGAAGGAGGAGGAGAGAGGAGGAGTGGGAAGTCAGGTAGCAACACCTTCCCAAGACAGAGAGGAGGCACTCAGGTAGCAACACCCTCCAGACAGACCACATCCAACGGGGACGTATCACTTCAGACACCGTCAAAATGTCGTGGTAGACTACGTCGTGTGACGGAAAGCCTCCACGCTGGCCCGGCCTTCCATCCTCCTCCCTCCTCCAGTAAACTCCCCTCCCTCCCTCCATACTGACCCCTGACCTCCGGACCTTTTTGAATTCGTAAACAGTTCAGAGCCAAGGCAAGCCAAGGTCAGCCCTGGCGCTAACTTCGGGCCCTCCTGACGTCATCCATCATTGCCTCGGGGCGAGCCGAGGACGACCCAGGGGCACGCCCCCACGACCACGACCCCGGGTCGTTCGGCGACGGAACGATATACGACGGACGTGCGACGGACGTTTAACCTTACGACGTAAACAGGTGTGTGCGGCAGGAGGGAGGGTCATACTGACGTCGCAAAGTGTCAGCGTTATCAACACTGCTGCCACCATCAGATGTTGGCGGTGCTGACTCCTGCTGTAGACACACACACACACACACACACACACACACACACACACACACACACACACACACACACACACACACACACATCTAGCTGAGGCTGGTGTGTGTGTGTGTGTGTGTGTATAAACACATGGTACAAATATACAAGATTAACAGACTGGGAAACGAGTGTGAAAACTTCTCTCTCTCTCTCTCTCTCTCTCTCTCTCTCTCTCTCTCTCTCTCTCTCTCTCTCTCTCTCTCTCTCTCTCTCCCCAGCAATCAGACACACAGTGTAAGAGAGGAGGCGCCACGAGTGTACACGTACACACTGCCTGCCGTACTGTACACACGGGGCAGCGTCAGCAGCAGACTGATGCAGGGAGTGGGTGGGTAGGTTTGGCACGACACACAGGAACCAATAGGAGGCCACCAAGATGGCACACTAGCCAATGATAGGTCGTCCTAATGTATATCAGCCAATAAAAGGCCAACCACGTCATCCAGCAGCGGCCAATGAGAAGCGGCCACAACAAAGACCAACCCCCAACGGGAGGCCACCTCGACAAATACCAACCAATAAAAAACACGACACTTGAATAAACATCAGCCAATAGGTGGAGAAACCAGATCCAGCACTAGCCAATAAAAGCCCGACCATGGCCGATCCGAACCCCCCCTCCAGCCAATCAGATGCCTTGAAGAGGAAAAGAGTAAACCAATCACGACTCTCAAAGCAAGATCCCCCACTTGAGAACAAACAAAGAAGGAAAAACACGGAAGATAAATGTTCCCCAAAGACTTGAAAAAAACGGTAAAGGAGAATTGGCCGAAGCCAACGTGAGAAGATAAACAAACAGCGGAGGCAAGACGCGCGCAACTCAGGCTGGGAGGGAAAACAGAAGAGAAAACAGAAGGGTAAATATGGCCCGGCCTTGGAGGCAGCCGGCCAATGGTGGCGCCCGGAACACTGGGTGACATGCGAGGGTGACACACACACACACACACACACACACACACACACACACACACACACACCCACCCACACACACACACACACACACACACACACACACACCCAACCCCCCATGCCCAGCCTACACTGGGGGAGGGGCGGGAAAGGAAGGGAGGGCGTCCGGGGAAGAGAGAGAGAGAGAGAGAGAGAGAGAGAGAGAGAGAGAGAGAGAGAGAGAGAGAGAGACCCACCTTCTCGATCACTGTGGGATATTCCTTTTACAGTACGTTCACAACTTCACTAATGAATCAGTCGGTTAAACGCGACCCATCAGAATCATTGCGCAGGTGCGCACGTTGTGGCTCACATGAACAAGATGATCCACGATACGTCCAGCTGCATTCTTGCCTACGCTTTCCCCCCACCATATCTGGTGATCGAAATCTATCGCAAAAAACCGAGATAAACACCTGAAGATTATTGTTGTTGTTGCTGTTGTTGTTTTTGTTACCAAGGTTTACACCGGTCTGGTTTAGTATCCTGTGTGTATACTGTCGTGTGTTTTATTTTACCATGGTTTAGATGACGTATTTCCACATAACTAGTTTGTTTAACCTGTCAGTCTGGCTCTAACTTTGTTGAGGGCGTGGCCCGCCGGCGACTCTTTGATGGCCACCTGTGGCCAGGGGGTATGTTGGATGGCCACCTGTGGCGAGGGTGAATATGTTGGATGGCCAGATGTGGCCAGTTTCCTGACTAGTTACGAAAAAATGTCAAGTTGGAGTGTGACAAGGAGTTAGGAGGGTGGTGGGTGGCAGGGTGGTGGGCGGCGGTGTGGCAGGGGTGGTGGGCGGCGGTGCCGCAGGGATGGTGGGCGGCGGTGTGGCAGGGATGGTGGGCGGCGGTGTGGCAGGGATGGTGGGCGGCAATGTGACAGCATTATTTATGTCAGCACCACAGGCCTTCTCCCGTCCCTTCCCCACCACCACCACCGTGGAATAAAGGTGAAAGCCTCCCCCACCTGCCTCTTTGTTTACCCCCTCGTGCATCTGACCTCCCCCTCCCCCTACCGGTAATGTTTTAATCGTACGTGTGATTTAAAGTGTTTGAACGCCGGGAGGAGTTCCACGCTCGTGTGTGGGTGGGTTGGGGAGATGATGGGGGCGTGGCGGCATGGCCCGTGTTGTGTACTCTTCGGGTTTTGTTTTTGTTTTTTTCTTACCCTCAAGAAGGTCTCTAGGTCTTTTGTAAGGCACCATAGGTCAACATCTCGTTGCTCAGACCATTTCCCGGACCATCCCACTCATCCTCACGTTACACCATTATTCCTCACTGACGTCTTCCAGAGCAGCCTCCTCCCTCCTCCTCCCTCAGGTCCTGGTCATGCATGGCTTTTTGGTCACTCTGTCGACCACTCAGCCTCGCGAACATCCATCTGTTGACTGCCATGGTCATTGTGGTTGATTTCGGAACTTGAGGGACTGCCCTCAGGTGACACCCCGTCTCTCTCTCTCTCTCTCTCTCTCTCTCTCTCTCTCTCTCTCTCTCTCTCTCTCTCTCTCTCTCTCTCTCTCTCTCTCTCTCTCTCTCTCTCCCCTCCACGGTGGTCATCTCTTGTGTGCCTCCTCCCTCCCACCCTTCAACCTTTCCGTCATAGCTCATCTCCCTTACTTTATAGGCACCGTCTCCGTTGCTCTTTCTCCGGACAGCTGTCTGACGGGATGTGAGGTGTTGTGACTGCCTCACCCAACATTTGTGTATCCTTGTGCTCCCATGCCAGTTCAGTATTTATCTGCAGACAGCTAAGTTCTGTCAGTTCTCTGGTGACAGGAGTGCGTGTTATGTCGACTCTCGCAGATCTCTTTTCACCCGTTGATGCCTGTGGTTTGTCTCCAGCTGAGGATGATTCTAACTGGGTGCTTCATTTCCCCGTGTCCGATCCTCATCGCGTGCCTCTTAAGTCGAACATCATCGTCCATTTATCAGACCAACTGTGGAGTTTGTCTGGGTTCCCTTGTAAGCTGGTGCAGTCGTTTTCATTCCTCATTTCTCCCATGACCTTCGGTATCATCTGCTAACATGTTTAGGTACGAGTTTAGTCCTTCTGGCGAGTCGCTTCCTTACACCAAGAATATCAGTGGGCCCAAGATCGAACCCTGTGGCACTCCAATCAGAACTTTGGACCATTTTGAGAACGTCCCCCCCCCCTCACATTCGTCTGTTGTTCCCCCCACATGAGGTAACCCTCACTCCAGTCAGGGATTCTAACCCCCCCCCCCCTTACCCCATCCTCTCCCCCAGTAGTCCATCCTGAAGCTTCAGCTTGTGTCAGCCTCTGATGGGGTATAGTGTCAAAGGCTTTCAGTCTGTCTAGGAGCACACACTTCCACCCATCCAACTCTTTGATCTAAGACTGAGCTCACTCTGTCATAATCATCTGAAAGGCTCAATGACGCACGATCTCTCTCCTCCGAACCCGATTTTTCCCGCGGATTAATCAGTTCCTCCTCGCCTGGTAATCGCTCGTTTTTGTTCTGCGGTTATCTTCACCAGCGTTGGTGTTTGTGTTCAGCGGTTATCTTCACCAGTGTTCGTGTTTGTGTTCAGCAGTTATCTTCACCAGTGTTCGTGTTTGTGTTCAGCGATTATCTTCACCAGCGTTCGTGTTTGTGTTCAGCGGTTACCTTCACCAGTGTTCGTGTGTGTATTCACCTCATTCGCAAGGCACGGGTTGCTGTCCATATTCGCAGTTCTGGCATCCGAGGATATGCCTTGTATTCGCTATTTGTACCATGAAAGTGCTACATTACATCCTTTCCAGCAATTTCTTGCTTAATTTCCCATTATTGCCTCTGGTTGTTGTATCTTTGCACCTTTTGAAGATCTGATCACACACACACACACACTCGTCATCAGACGGGCTCAGAAATCTAAAGGCTGTTGATCACGTCACCTCTTACTCTTCTCTCTTCTCTCTGGATAGCTTTAAAGGCCTCGTCCCTGCAACTCAGTCCTCTTTAAGTCGTCTTTGTTACCCGCTCCTCCTGACCTTCTCTGTCATAACTCTCACAGCGGTGGCCAGACCCGTGAGGGATACCCTGGCGTCATGCAGACGATACATGCGTATTTCGCATGTTCGCCTGCGTACAGGAACGCTCCTCGCCGACATGGCTGCGCCCTGGATGGAAATCCCAGCGAGAAATGGCGGTATTGTTCGCGTCTGAGAGACCATCAGGCGGGCCAGTGTGAGGCAGTTCCTCACCTTTCGCCACCGTAATGGCCTCCTGTTGCCTCAAACTCACCCTCACCGTTGATATATATATATATATATATATATATATATATATATATATATATATATATATATATATATATATATATATATATACACGTCTGACACTTGGCAATCAGGACTTTGTAGTGCGCTTTTATAATCCCCAGATATCCCTTGTAATCCGCTGTAATGCCAGGTAATCCGCTTGTTGCAGGGAGAAGCCGCCGTGTTCATAAATCACCAGCCAGGGCCCGGAGTTAGGGGGGAGGAGAGGAAGGGAGGGAGGTTTCCGCCCTTACGGCGCCCGGGCATAACCGACCCCGCTGGCCGAGGCTCCTGAAATCTCCAGCTGCCGCTCAGTATCCGTTAGCAAACCAGGACGACCAGTTCCTCAGCCGCAGTTGGAGAATTCAAGCCCTTCGGCTGAAAATTGGGTTTGGGCGAGGTGCCTGTAAGGGCGGAACTCCCGGTAAATAAAGAAGTTAAATAGCAGGACGGATCGACCGCGTTGACTCGGGCGCTTGAGCCTGCATGGTGTTTGGGGGGGGAGGTGAGCCGCCTCCACCAGGGTACCCCGACATATTGATGACTTTCGTTGTACTGATTTTATTTGTATGTGGAATTCGTATTTATATTCCGTATAAAGTCACTGTTACACCAAGCAGTAGAAAGTAGGTCGAGAGTGTTTTTGATTTGTTCTGTGCCATAAAACGAAAGTGCGAGAAGCAAGAGTTGCTGTTTTTCTTCGCTGATTTTAGCGTTTGGTCAGTTTGAAAGAGTGAAATTGACTTTGCCGTGATAGAAGGAAGATCTTAAGTCGTCGTTAATGTAACGTAAAAAAAAATAGATATTTTTAGAATTTTAGGATACCAGGAGAGGCGCCATATTGTGTGTGGGGAGGAGAGAGAGCAGGAGACCTGATGGTTACCTGCCGGAGGACCGTAACGTTGTCTTCAGTGCCTGCTGTGTTATATAGATGGAGAGACAGATGTGTTATATAGATGGAGACACAGATGTGTTATATAGATGGAGACCCAGATGTATTATATAGATGGAGACACGGATGTATTATATAGATGGAGACACGGATGTATCATATAGATGGAGACACAGATGTATTATATAGATGGAGACACAGATGTATTATATAGATGGAGACACAGATGTATTGCATAGATGGGGACACATGTATTATATAGATGGAGACCCAGATGTATTATATAAATGGAGACACAGATGTGTTATATAGATGGAGACACAGATGTATTATATAGATGGAGATGCTATAGTAAAGCTTCAGGGCTTGTTTCTACCCTCCCCTCCCCCGAGGCAACACAGCCGGCAGGAATACACATATGTTTGTTTACATCTACAGGATATACTACCGTAGAAGTTTTATAGGAAAGTGTGAATAGGAGTGTTATGCTGGGGGTTTAAAAAGGAGGCCTTTTCCCCCTGGTGGCTGAACTCTGAATTATTAGAAAGTGTACTTTAAAAATTTTACATTACTGTATTTACCTATTCAAGAGGTTTGTTATATATGATAGGGAGTCGTAGGTTGACCGTATTTGAAGTGGTATTATAACTGTACTGTGTTTGAATGGGGCGTTGATATGTACTGGATTTTGAAAGGGGTGCAAGTGTAGGTAGTGCAACAGAAAACGTGGGCCGTCAGAAAAATAAAGTGTGGGGGGGGGAGCTAATTTATTCGCTGGTAGTTACGTACGGTGATTGGAAGAGAAGATTTTGTTGGTGATAGTGATGGCGAGGATGGTAGAAGTGAAGGCGCCGCTGGAGACGGTGTTGGAGGGACGATGGTGATCAAAACTTTGATGATGGTGGTGAAGGGGCGTTGGTGGTGGTCGTGGTGTGTTGGTGAAGAGACTGGATGAGATCGGGGATGGTGGAGACAGGTTGATGGTGGTGGAGGTTGGGGTTGGTGGTCGTAGGGCCAGTGGAAATAGGGGTTGAGAGTGATGGCGAGTTAGGGGGGGGTGTAATGGTGGGGGTTGGCACCCCCCCAAGGCTATTAAACTCGCTAGATATATTGGTTCCTCAGTGTTGGAGGCTCGTCCTCCTGGTTGTGATGGAGGGAGTCTCAAGTGATGGAGAATAGGGATGGGGGAGAGGGGGATGGGGTTGCCTCAGTGGTGGAGGGGGAAGTAGTTAGTAAGGACGCGGGTCTGGGATGGGGTCGTTCCAGGTGCTGCTTCATGGATGGACGTCATGCCAGCTCTTTTTTTTTCTTACTGGGTCGTAGCAGCCCTTCAATGCTGCTACGACCCACTGTGGGGGGTAGTCGTATTAGTCCTTGTCTGGGGGTGCAGTCGTATTAGTCCTTTGTCTGGGGGTGTGGTCGTCCCAGCCCTTGTCTGGGTGTGTAGTCGTATTAGCCTTTGTCTGTAGTCGTCCCAGCCCTTGTCTGGGGGTGTAGTCGTCCAGCCCTTGTCTGGGGGTGTAGTCGTCCCAGCCCTTGTCCGGGGGTGTAGTCGTCCTAGCCCTTTTCCGGGGGTGTAGTCGTCCCAGTCCTTGTCTGGGGGTGAAGTCGTGCCAGCCCTTGTCTGGGGGTGGTGTAGTCGTGCCAGCCCTTGTCTCGGGGTGTGGTCTTCCCAGCCCTTGTCTGGGGGTGTAGTCGTGCCAGCCCTTGTCTCCCGGTGGTGGTGAAGGCGTCCACTCAGGCCACAAGTCTCCTCCCCAGCGGCTCTCACGGTAATGGTATTTACCTTCCTGATGGATGGGGAGGGGAGCTGTGGTGGTGGGGAGGGGAGGGGAGGGGAGCTGTGGTGGTGAGGGAGGAGGAGGAGGAGGAGGGAGGAGGTGGAGGAGGAGGAAGAGG